>NC_136272.1:84465814-84580814 GCF_964187855.1 Myxine glutinosa | reverse complement strand
ATAAATTATACAATGGACTACAAAATGTAAATGTTTCATGATATTTGTTATATTATATCACCTTCATCTATCAATATTGTTGAAATGAAGATCAAATAGCTGTATGTTGAAATATGTTGAAAAAGTCAAAACTTTACATGGGGTGTACTTACTTTTTCACTTGACTGTATCTGTGCAATGTCTGTCTTGTCACTGAACTACTCCCTCAAACGTTTGTGAAATCGTAAGAAACTTCTGGTATGCATGTACCTCTCCCGTCTGTATGTCATAAAGGTATTTTTTTTGACAATTTTTGAAGAAATATTTTTTTAAACATATTTCTTTTGAAAAAAAAAATTCAACTTCAATTGTTTATAAAATGTAATATCATGTGTATTACAAATACATTTGTGCAAATAATTATTTGTATTATGATTGGTGTAAACCATGAAAAAACAGCAACTCAGGTTCAGTCAACTATCTATATATCCACATAAATGGGCAGTGTCTGTGTTGTGACTGAACTACTCCCTCACAATTTTGTTTCCATGGTTGTGAGGTGTTTTGAATTTTGTGGTGGTGAGGTGTTTTGAATTACATGATGGTGAGGTGTTTTGAATTACATGGTGTTGAGGTGTTTTGAATTTTGTGGTGGTGAGGTGTTTTGAATTACGTGGTGGTGAGGTGTTTTGAATTATGTGGTGGTGAGGTGTTTTAAATTTTGTGGTGGTGAGGTGTTTTGAATTACGTGGTGGTGAGGTGTTTTGAATATCGTGATGGTGAAATGTTTTGAATTACGTGGTGGTGACATGTTTTATATTACGTGGTGGTGAGGTGTTTTATATTACGTGGTGGTGAGGTGTTTTATATTACGTGGTGGTGAGGTGTTTCATATTACGTGGTGGTGAGGTGTTTCATATTACATGGTGGTGAGGTGTTTTATATTACGTGGTGGTGAGGTGTTTTATATTACGTGGTGGTGAGGTGTTTCATATTACGTGGTGGTGAGGTGTTTTATAATTACGTGGTGGTGACATGTTTTATATTACGTGGTGGTGAGGTGTTTTGAATATCGTGATGGTGAAATGTTTTGAATTACGTGGTGGTTAGGTGTTTTATATTACGTGGTGGTGATGTGTTTTATAATTACGTGGTGGTGACATGTTTTATATTATGTGGTGGTGAGGTGTTTTATATTACGGGGTGGTGAGATGTTTTATATTACGTGGTGGTGAGGTGTTTTCTATTACGTGGTGGTGAGGTGTTTTATATTACGTGGTGGTGAGGTGTTTTATATTATGTGGTTGTGAGGTGTTTTATATTACGTGGTGGTGAGGTGTTTTATATTACGTGGTGGTGAGGTGTTTTATATTACATGGTGGTGAGGTTTTTTTATATTACGTGGTGGTGAGGTGTTTTATATTACGTGGTGGTGAGGTGTTTTATATTACGTGGTGGTGAGGTGTTTTATATTACGTGGTGGTGAGGTGTTTTATATTACGTGGTGGTGAGGTGTTTTATATTACGTGGTGTTGAGGTGTTTTATATTATGTGGTGTTGAGGTGTTTTATATTACGTGGTGTTGAGGTGTTTTATATTACGTGGTGGTGAGGTGTTTTATATTACGTGGTGGTGAGGTGTTTTATATTACGTGGTGGTGAGGTGTTTTATATTACGTGGTGGTGAGGTGTTTTATATTACGTGGTGGTGAGGTGTTTTATATTACATGGTGGTGAGGTGTTTTATATTACGTGGTGGTGAGGTTTTTTATATTACGTGGTGGTGACGTGTTTTATATTACGTGGTGGTGAGGTGTTTTATATTACGTGGTGGTGAGGTGTTTTATATTACGTGGTGGTGAGGTGTTTTATATTACGTGGTGGTGAGGTGTTTTATATTACGTGGTGGTGAGGTGTTTTATATTACGTGGTGGTGAGGTGTTTTATATTACGTGGTGTTGAGGTGTTTTATATTACGTGGTGTTGAGGTGTTTTATATTACGTGGTGGTGAGGTGTTTTATATTACGTGGTGGTGAGTTGTTTTATATTACGTGGTGGTGAGGTGTAATCATCCCAAACTTCCAGTCTGCACCTACCCCTCCCCTATGTATGTGCTGAGGGGTTCTTTTTAGAAAAAGAAAAAATTCAGCCTAATTTGCTTAGAAAAATGTAATATCCCAAACACTACAAATAAATTTGTGCAACATAATTGTTTGTTTTATGATTGGTGTAAATCATGACAACACAGCAACTCAGGTTATTATTCTCAGCTAAAACAAGCCCATACCCCTGTAACGTGTATCGAGCCGAGCTAAGGTCGTGTGTGTGTGTGTGTGTGTGTGTGTGTGTGTGTGTGTGTGTGTATATATATATATATATATATATATATATATATATATATATATATATATATATATACATATACATATATATATATATATATATATATATATATATATATATATATATATATATTGTTGCGGATATGAGGACTGTATATTTTTTTGATTGTGTGAATTATTATTATTGTTTATTCTGCGCCTCCTGCCTCCGGAGCTGTGTAAAGGTCAAAGGGCATCCCATAATTAGTCCATAAAGCATCCACACCACAGCCAATCATAGAATACCCCTGTTCAATAGTTATATCTTATTATGTGTTTTTAGGGTAAGGCTGTGTCTCCCATTAATTGAAATACTCCATTGCACCAGTGAAAGAGATAGATTCCCTTCATTCCCACTCCCAACACTTCCATTCCCCCCTTTTCGTCAATTGCAATTCGCATTGCCAACTGCATGTTGGGCGGTTTTCCCTTCATCCGCCATTGACCACGAGGCAGGGTTGGGGAAGAAAGGCGTGTCTCCACCTCGTCATAGAGGGGAGGAGTGAGCCAGCCCCGAACAACCAACCGAGCACGAGGGGTTTGGTTTGAGAGGGCGGAGGAAGAGCGATCGGGGAGGTTCGCAAAGGTTCAAGGGTGGGGCTATATATAACCCATGAGAGACGCCCCCAAGAGAGATGAGCTTTTACAGAGGAGAGACGAGTACAGGGGAAGGAGCTGGGTCGTCAGAGCAAGAGCGCGTGGAGAGGTCCATGACAAGAGCTGAGTTGGTCGTCAGGGGTGGTCAGTGGTTGCGTTGAGTGGTTGCGTTGGAGAAAGAGTGGTTGGACAAACAAAAGAGAGAGGAGAGAACCCGTCACGCGAGAGAACCCGTCACGCGAGAGAACCCGTCACGCCAGACCCCCCACCAGCAGCGTTGGCTTGGCTCCACCAAGCAGCTCCGACCCGCTACCCCGCGCACACGACAGGATCGGTGGCATCGGCGGCCGTCGAGGTCCAGCCCGACGTCCCGTGCGGGATCAAACTCCAGCCAGCTCCGGGCCTTCCTCCAGCCACCCACCTCCTGTCATTCCTGCCTGCAATTTCCATCCATTTGCGTACGTGAGTTTGTTTTGTTCGTGCTGTCCTGGGTAGTAACAATAAGTCTGTATAAGCTAAAGATTGCACTGTGTCACCTGCGTCTCATGTCCCTGTAAATAAACGTGACTGCTTGCTTCCTACTTATATGTGTAAATAATAAATCCAATTACTCTTCTGTACGTCTTCTTGTCTTCTTCTCTCTTCCTCTTTACATTCGGTCGCTTTAGAGGTTTCCCGATTGAATATCTGTGGTGCGATCTGGTCAACGTTGGGGGAGTCGGGCCAATTGGGGATCCTGTAACGGTCGCGGTGGACCATCCGCTCGGCCAAAAGTAACATCTAAACCGCGTCTGTAACAATATATATATATATATATATATATATATATATATATATATATGTATATATATATATATATATATGTATATATATATATATATATATATATATATATATATATATATATATATATATATATATATATATATATATATATATATATATATACTAGACGACCCATGACCCGTTGGGTCAATGTCAGTTTGAATAGATATGAGAATAGAACTAAAGTGAACGCTGGACATCATCAGGGAGATTATTTGGGCCAGCAAGCCATAAGGCTCACCTCTCCAGCGTTCTAAATCACTTACCTGTGACACGTGATTTCGGCCCTTATCTCCGATCACGTTTTTTTTTTTAGAAAAAACACGCGACCCGTGGACTACCACGATTTTGTTGTCAGAGGACATTTTTGATGACGATGTTCTTTGTCGACGATCCTCCATTTACATAAACTCGCACGTTCTCTTTCCTCTTCCCTCGACTGAGCGCCACATACAGCTGACCATGCTGGAAGACCGGTTTCTCCAGGTAGACCAGCACATTCTCCATAGTTTGCCCTTGCGCCTTATGGATCGTCATTGCGAAGCAGGATTGTATGGGGAACTGGCAGCGCTGCAAAGGGATATCCTCAGCTTCCGACAGATTTAGTCGGATCCGAGGGAGCATTACAGTTTCGCCTTCACACGTTGAACCTATGATCCTCGCAACTATAATATTTCGAAGCATGTCCTCAACAATCATGCGTGTCCCGTTGCAAAGTTTCGGAGGGTCCAAGTTCCGTATCAAAATGATAGGGGATCCTTTTTTGAGCTCAAGGTTGTGCGGCGGCAATCCCGAGACTTCAACGGAATCTAGGAATTCCGTTGGGAAGTGCGTCGCATCAGTACCCTCAGTCACACTGTTGAACGCAGCATACTCCTTGCTAGCACCAGGGAACCTTGTGATGCATCTTGAATTGATGTTTCGCATCATATCGTTGAGGGGCACTAATATAGACCTTGCTGAAAAAACCTCCATCGGATTGGCGAATGATGGATATATGGTATCGATGCACTCATCGAGCCCACTCGCTGTCAGCAGTATATCCTCTGGCAAATCTATCTCATCATCCGCATTTTTCTCGATTCTATCCTCGCCGATGTCGAGCAAAAATCTTGAAAACTGCCCACTTCCGTTGGTCAGTCGCATATTAGTTCTCAAGTGAAACATTCCAAAGCTCTGCCATAAGTAGGACTTCTTTATGCACGCATTCTCAACATCAGCATCACACCCTCTTTTCCACCACGGGCAGAAGTTGACGGAAATCACCACAGCATATCGTCAAGATCCCTCCAAAAGGCTCGTCTTTGTCACATACATCACGCAACGTGCGATCCACAGCCTCGAAACTCTCTCTCCTGATCATAGGACACTCATCCCACACGATGAGTTTTGTACTTCGAAAGAGGTCTGCGATAGTGGAATTTTTATTGATGTTGCATACGCCATCTTCCCTCAGTGTCAGAGGGATTTGGAACCTTGAGTGCGCTGTTCTTCCACCAGGCATGAGGGTAGCAGCTATGCCAGATGAGGCCACCGCAAGGGCAACTTCTCCACTCGCTCTCACTTTAGAGAGAATCAGGTTAATAAGAAACGTCTTCCCTGTGCCTCCAGGCGCGTCAATGAAAATCATTGATGACTGATTCGTGCGGATGTTGCTATTCGCGTCCATAGACGTGAGGTGTGATTCGTTGTCCGCGTCCGTAGCGCCGTCGGAGGGTTGATACGACATTCTTCCTGCAAATAGTATTGTGTTTGTGCTATCGTTTTGCCGATCATCAAATGACAAATAAATTACATTGTGAAAATTAAAGATTTCAAATAAACCTATTTAAAGTGTATGCGCATATAAATAATAATAAAAATCGAAGAAATATCTCTCGGTAATTTCCTGAAACATATTTTACTTCCGGGTAATAATGTTGAATGAAATAACGAAGATATATACTGTATGCCTGTTATTTTAGGTGGTGTATTTTCGTATATCAACGTGGCGCAATTTTTAAAATATATTTCTGCAATTTCCCGTGTGTGCGTGAATGTTCTCAATTATTTCTTTTACCGAGTCTAAAACCATCGATAAAAATGAAATCAGATGGCGACTTAGATTGAAGATAAAGGCGTGAGACAGACTCAATGGCCTTGAAGATACAAGCCTTTCAGAATTCATTTTGTTCTATAAACGGAAACTTTCATCGGATTTTCTTCCCATTTTTTTTCAACCGAGTCTAAAACTATGTTAGCGACTGTGAAAAATGAAATGATATATCGAATTTGATTTGAAATAAAACTGAGAGAGAGAGCAAGACACCACGGGCCTACAAAACAGGCCTCAAAGCTATGCGAGTTAATAAAATGGTGGATATTACTACTCTCTCAAAGGGGTAAGCCACGCCCCCGGACCGATCGAATGTTACACACAAACACGCAAGATTTAAATTTTATAATTATATAGATAAATACAATGTTTCAAAACACAAAAGACAAATTTCAATCAATCTCTACTTCGGTACCAGCAGAAAAATATGTCAAAGATGTTAAATTGAACAAAGATAAATATGGAAATTTTTGGATTAAACCAGTTATGGAGAATAACATGTGTCCTTTTATTAAATTTATGGGACAAGCTATGTTAATTAATCTCTATTAAAGTAAATTTGACAAAATTTTCTCCACTACTACTGGCAATTTACTCAAAGCTTGAAAAGATCATTGATAAAGAAGCTTTGAAAATGAATGATAAGACCATCAACGATTCTCGAGGAAACATTTGTATATTCTTTAATAGACCCAAAGATGTGGGTGAAATTAATAATATGAATATTAGTGGTGAACTATCATTCCGTACCCTGATTATTAGAGATTATTTGAAAATAACATTTAATGTAAAAAATATTGTGGTTATTAGTTCTAATGAAAGAAAATATATAGATATTGATGGAAGTTTAATGCTATGTAAATGAGTGATATTGTCAGTCAATACTCTGAGAGTCTAGGATCTGAATATGATACTGAGAGTCTAGGATCTAAAGATAGTTATGATACTCATAGTTTGTGTTCAAATGATAGTTATGAGAGTAGTTTTATTGATGATGATAGTGAATCAATGAGTGATAGTGATAGTGATAGTGATAGTGATTTTAGTGATGATAATTCAGTGTACACAAATGATAGTGTTCTCATTGAATTAGATGATAGTGATGATGATGATTTTAGTGTTGAATTTTGTGATTAAAAAGCGCTTTACTTTTAGTATACCTGTAAAAAGGTGTTTTACTTTAAGTATAGTTTTGTGGCGGACACAAAAGCCCACTGGCGTGGTGACATCATTCCACGCACGAAGTGGGCGGTGGCCACGCCCGAGGGGTAGGCGTGGCCTCATGATATACACCGGGCGACCAGCCCGGAGGTGTTACAGTGTAGTCTTACAATAAAGACATTTATATGTTACCGCTTGTCCGCTTCCTCCTTGCTCACAAGCAGCGCGCGTAACGCCGCGCTTTACTGGTGACCCTCGACGTTGGATCTGCCGGAGCGATCCTTCCACACGCGACGCCATCGCCATGGCCGCCTTCGTCAAACTTCCGGAATTTTGGGAGGCTCAGGCCGAAGTCTGGTTCGTCCAGGCCGAAGCCCAATTTCAGCTTCGGCGCCTCACCAACGACGACCTGCGCTACTGCCATGTCGTCGCCTCCCTCGGGCCCGGCACGGCCGCTCGAGTTGTGTCCGTCCTTCGCCACCCACCGGACGGCCACAAGTACGAGGCACTCAAGCGGCTACTCCTAGCCACGTTCGGCCTCACGGACGACGCATGGGCCGATCGCCTCCTGGATCTCCCCGAGCTCGGTGAGACGCGCCCGTCGGTCCGAATGGACCATATGCTGTCACTGTTGGGCGACGAAGCCCCCGGTTCGCTATTCCGGGCGCTTTTCCGTCGCCAACTTCCAGCGCAGGTTCGCCTCGCGTTGGCCGGGACCGGGCTAACGGAACCCCGAGCATTGGCGGCCGAGGCGGACAAGTACTTCGCCGCTTCGGACACGCGGGCGAGCGTTGGCGTGGCCGTCACGGCCTTCGACGCTGATGTTCCACAGCATCATCTTCTACAGCACGCTGATGTTCCACAGCATCATCTTCTACAGCATGCTGATGTTCCACAGCATCATCTTCTACAGCACGCTGATGTTCCACAGCATCATCTTCTACAGCACGCTGTGGTTCAGCAGCATGCTGATACGCACCTCGTGAACGCCGCCACGCCCCGCCCACCGCCGCGGCGAAAACCGCCACCACGGGGAAACCCGTCGACTCCACCGGCCTGGCGGAGCCAGCCGCGCTCCTCCAGCTCCACCACCTGGTGCTGGTTCCACGCCAAGTTCAGCCACGAAGCTCGGCGGTGTCATCCGCCGTGCTCCTTCAACGGGTCGGGAAACGCCCGGGCCGGCGCTCAATTGTGGCGATGAGCGCCGGCCGTTCGAGCAGCCTGCTGTTCATAACGGACACCTTCTCCGGGCGCCGTTACCTGTGCGACACGGGAGCACAGGTGAGTGTCATTCCCGCCGGCACGTCAGACAAGCACGCCGCGGGTGGGGGCCCCGCGCTGCTTGCCGCGAATGGGACGCCCATCCGTACGTACGGAAAACGCTGCTTCTCTCTGCGGTTTGGAGGGCAGGTTTTCCGATGGACGTTCGTCACCGCCGACGTGCCCATGGCACTGCTTGGCGCGGACTTCCTGTGCGCTAATGGGCTCCTGGTCGACGTCAAGCGCAGACGGCTTGTCCAGGCCGAGACGTTCAGCTCGCTCGCATGTGCGTTGCCCAGCTCAACGAGCGGCTTGCCAAGCAGCTTGCCGAACGATTCGGTTCCGGCCACGTTGGTCTGTACGCTTCCGGCAGCGGACGCATTCACCCGCCTCCTCGCCGGCTTCCCGGCCCTCACGCGGCCCACCTTCTCGGCGGGGGCCGTCAAGCACGGGGTGGCCCATCACATCCCCACCGTCGGGCCACCGGTCTACGCCCGGGCACGCCGCCTCGAGCCGACGAAGCTGGCGGTGGCAAAAGCCTGGAGCGACTCGGCATCGTTCGGCGCTCAGAGAGCGCTTGGGCGTCGCCGCTGCACATCGTGCCGAAGCCCGGCAGGGGATGGCGACCGTGCGGGGACTATCGCCGTCTCAATGACGCCACGACTCCCGACCGCTACCCCGTCCCCCACATTCAGGACTTTTCCGCCCGTTTGGCGGGCAGGTCCTTCTTCTCGAAGGTGGACCTCATACGCGGCTACCATCAGGTCCCCGTCAGGCCGGAGGACGTCCCGAAGACGGCGGTCATCACGCCATTCGGACTCTTCGAGTTCCTGCGCATGCCCTTCGGTCTGAAGAATGCGGCTCAGGCGTTCCAGCGACTGATGGACAGCGTCCTGCGCGACTTGGATTTTGTCTACGTCTACCTGGACGATATCCTCGTCGCCAGCGCGTCCCGCGAAGAGCACCTACGCCACCTCCGCACGCTCTTCGAACGCCTGGGCCAGCATGGCCTGATTGTGAACCCCGCAAAGTGCCGGTTCGGCGCCGCCACAATCGATTTTCTGGGGCACCGTGTCACCAGGCACGGAGCCGTCCCCCTGCCGGCCAAGGTGGAGGCGGTGAAGGGGTTTCCGCGCCCCCGCACGATCAGAGGGCTGCAGGAGTTCCTGGGCATGGTGAACTTTTACCATCGGTTCCTGCCCCGTATCGCCCAGCTCCTGCGCCCCCTGCACGAAGCTCTCCGAGGTAAGCCGGGCAAAGGCGACGTTACCTGGACCGAGCAGATGGACACGGCATTCACGGGCGCGAAGCTCGCTTTGGCTAACGCCACCATGCTCGCGCACCCGGCGCCCGATGCACCGATCGCCCTCACCACCGATGCCTCGGACTACGCGGTGGGCGCGGTGCACGAGCAATGGGTGCGTGGAGCTTGGCAACCGCTGGCGTTCTTTAGCCGGCAGCTTCGCCCGCCCGAACGCCGTTACAGTACCTTCGACCGCGAGTTGCTCGGACTTCACTTGGCGGTCAGGCACTTCCGCCATCTGCTCGAGGGCCGGGCGTTCACTGCCTTCGTCGACCACAAGCCGCTGATCTTCACGATGGGCAAGGTCACCGAGCCGTGGTCGGCCCGGCAGCAGCGTCACCTCTCGGCCGTGTCCGAGTACACGACGGACATCCAGCACGTCGCGGGGAAGGACAACCCGGTTGCGGATTGCCTTTCCCGGGCCGTCGCCCACGCAGTCCACCTCGGCATCGACTATGCCCGGATGGCAGCGGACCAGGCCGCTGACCCCGACGTCCAGGCCTTGCGGACCGCCGTCATGGGCCTCCGCGTCACCGAGGTGCCGTTCGACGGCGCGGGCGCGGCCCTCTTGTGCGACGTCTCCCTCGGGCGTCCTCGCCCCATTGTGCCCACGGGCTGGCAGCGCCAGGTGTTTGACGCCATCCACGGCCTGTCCCACCCGGGCGCGAGGGCCTCCCAAAGGCTGATCGCTGACAAGTTCGTCTGGCATGGCCTCCGGAAGGCCGTCCGCGGCTGGGCCAGGACGTGCCTCGCATGCCAGCGCGCCAAGGTGCACCGGCACACCCAGGCCCCGTTGGCCCCGTTCACGGTGCCGGAACGCCGGTTTGACCACGTCCACGTGGACCTGGTGGGACCTCTGCCCCCCTCGCGGGGTTTCACCTACGTCCTCACCATGGTGGACCGCACCACCCGGTGGCCGGAGGCCGTGCCCTTGGCGTCGACAACGGCGGCCGATGTCGCGCAGGCTTTCATCGCCACCTGGGTCGCCCGGTTCGGCGCCCCCTCAGACATCTCATCCGACCGCGGCCCCCAGTTCACCTCGGAGCTCTGGGGGGCGGTTGCGCAGGGGCTCGGGGTCCGGCTGCACCGAACCACGGCCTACCACCCCCAGGCTAACGGCCTGTGTGAGCGATTTCACCGCTCATTGAAGGCCGCGCTCCGGGCCACCCTCCGCGACGGCGGCTGGGTCGACAGGCTCCCCTGGGTCCTGCTGGGCCTCCGGACGGCGCCCAAGGAGGACCTGCGCGCATCCGCGGCGGAGTTGGTCTTCGGGCAACCGCTGCGGGTGCCGGGCGAGTTCCTCCCCGACTCCACGGCACCATGGTCCGCGGCACAGCAGCGCTCCGCTCTGCAAGAGACCGCCCAGAGGTTCGCCCCGGTGCCAACGGCTTGCCACGGGCACCCACCGACGCACGTCGCCCCGGAGCTTCGCACGGCGGAGTACGTCTTCGTCCGCCACGATGCCCATCGGACACCACTGCGGCCCCCGTACGACGGGCCTTTCCGCGTGCTGGAGACCGGGGCGAAGCACTTCACCCTGGACATCGGCGGTACTCCTGACCGCGTTTCGGTAGACCGCCTCAAGCCGGCCCAACTCGATGTGGACCATCCACCGCCAGTGGCCCGACCCCCACGTCGGGGCCGCCCTCCTGCGGGCGGACCCCGGCACCGCCCAGCCCCGCCGCCACGGCGCCCCCCGGTCCTGCACCCATCCCAGGGGCAGCCAGGGGCATCCCACCTGGTATCCCTGCACCCCGGACGCCGCCGATCGCCAGGGGGCGCTTCGGCCGGGTCATTCGTCTGCCCCGCAAACTGGCCCTCCAGGTGCGCGGGAATTCTGGGGGGGCGCGTGTGGCGGACACAAAAGCCCACTGGCGTGGTGACATCATTCCACGCACGAAGTGGGCGGTGGCCACGCCCGAGGGGTAGGCGTGGCCTCATGATATACACCGGGCGACCAGCCCGGAGGTGTTACAGTGTAGTCTTACAATAAAGACATTTATATGTTACCGCTTGTCTGCTTCCTCCTTGCTCACAAGCAGCGCGCGTAACGCCGCGCTTTAGTTTCATATATAAAAAGCCTGTAAAAAGGCACTTTCTTCGAAGCACAGTTTCTTCTATAAGTGTTTTACTTTTAGCACAGTTTCATCTTTTAAAAAGCCTCTAAAAAAGGCACTTTGTTTTAAGTATAATTTTACGATATAAATATGATCAAAGCAACGTATTGCGACGTTTGTGAACAAGATTATAAACAACACAAAAGACACCTTAAAACTAACAAACACACATTTAATCTACTTCACCTACTAGCTCCTATTCAGAAGGAAACAAAATACTGTTCTGTCTGTCATAAAAATATCCTCAAGAAAGGCTTCGAAATACATCTTAAAACAAATCTACATTTATCAAATTTTATCACAACTAAAAACTCTGATGGCGCATTCAAAGGACATATTAAAATAAGAGTCTTTAACTTCAAAACCTCCTGAACCAGAGTCTATAGTTGATGCTGTATAAATAGTTAAACCTGCTGTTCAAACGTTGATTGAAAAAACACTAAAAGAAATGAAACCAGCCTCGTCCTGGAGGTGGGGTTGCTATCTTTATCAAAAACTCTCTTCCTCACTCGCCCTGCACTGCACTCTGTCCACCTCACCCCCAGGAATACCTCTGGCTACGGCTTCCCCTTCGCTCCCACCTCTTGTTCAGATGTGTGTTGTACCGTCGACCAAACAGTGATGACTCCATCTACATCTCGCTCTCTGATAATATGGACCAACTTCTATCTACTCATCCCAACTCTCTCTTCCTCATATGTGGTGATTTCAACTGTCATCATGCCAGTTGGCTGGGTGTGGGTACCTCTCTCACCAGCCATGGCTCCTCAGCAAAGGACTTCTGCGACTCACTGGGACTGACACAATCTGTCAATTTCCCGACCCGGATCTCAGTCAACGGAGCATCTTCTCTTCTGGACTTGGTTATGACTAACTTCCCTGAAAATGTCTGCTGCTCTTCTTCTGCTCCAATCGGATCATCTCATCATGTCCTTGTTAAAGTGGACATCTCTCTGACCATCCTCAGGGAGCCTGCTCAGCGTTGATGAGTCTGGCATTTCACTCAGGCCAACTGGCATGGTCTGCAAGCAGCCATCAATCATCTGGACTGGTCTCCCATCTCTACCACCTCTGACATCAACTCATCCTGGGAATTCTTCCAAAGTAAATTGCTCTCTCTCATGCACAGATTTATCCCATCTCGTCTTCAGTTGTCATACTCTTCCTCCCGTCCATGGTACACGGAATCTTGTGGTGAGGCTGTTGCCCAGAAACAACTTGCATTCGTCTCCTGGAAAGCAAATCTCATTTCCTTTCACAAAGCCCGAAAAAGTGTGTGTCCACCCTCAGGAGAGCCAGGAAACAATATCTCTCCGTTCTCAAGACCGAACTCTCTTATCTGTCTCCCTCTTCCAAATCCTGGTGGCATCTGGTCAAATCCGTTTCTGGTGTTTGTTCCCCCTCCATCCCCTCCCTTACCTCAAATGGCTACACAGCTGACTCCGCACGTGAAAAAGCTGAATGCCTCAACTCTGTGTTTGCCTCTAAATCTTGTGTCCCAAAACCATCCCTCTCTGTACCCACCATACCTAGTCGTACCCAGCTGCTCCTGGACTCTGTGTCCTTTCCTCCTGACAAGGTGGAAAAGTTTCTGTCAACCCTCGACTCTGATTCTGCAACTGGACCCGATGGCATCAGCCCACGGGTCCTAAAATCCTGCTCTGCCGCTCTATCTCACCCTCTCTCTGTTCTCTTCACCCTCTCTTTTGCTCAAGGTCAACTGCCATCTGCTTGGAAATCAGCCAACATCACCGCTTTGCACAAAAAGGTGCAAAAACAGATCCTAGCAACTACAGACCAATCAGCCTTCTCCCAATTATCAGCAAAGTCATGGAATCCATCATTGCTTCGGATATGAAATCTTTCCTCTTCTCCAATGGCTTGATCTCTGATCATCAATTTGGTTTCAGACCAGGTCACTCTACTCTGGACATGCTGCTTCTGCTGTCTCGACAATGGATGGAGGTCCTCAATGCCAAACAGGAAATTAGAGCTGTCTCCCTCGACATATCACGTGCCTTCGATACGGTCTGGCACCCCGCTCTGCTCACCAAACCCTCCTCCTTTGGTATCCATGGAAATCTCCACGCATGGCTGGCGGACTTCCTCTCTAGTCGTCGTCAACGTGTGGCCCTGAATGGGTTTCTCTCATCTCCTTTTCCTGTTCAGGCTGGATTTCCCCAAGGCAGTGTTCTGGGCCCTGTGCTTTTTCTGGTCTTTATCAATGATCTCTGACTCTCTTGAAAATCCTCTCTATCTCTTTGCTGATGACTCCACTCTCTGCCGCTCCATTCCTCTTCCCTCAGATCGGCAGTCTGCAGCCTCCTCACTCTCTGAAGACTTGGACAAAATCACAGACTGGTCAAACAAGTGGAACATGTCTTTCAATCCTGACAAATCTCACACTCTTACTATGTCTTTCCGAAAAGATCGACTGGACAACCCTCCCATATACTTTCTCAACAATCCTCTCCAAGAAGTTCTGCCGCTCAAGCTTTTGGGTCTCACTATCTGCCATGATCTTTCTTGGGAAAACCACATTTCCAAGCTGGCCTCCAAAGCCAGTCGCCGACTGGGCATCCTCCGTCGTGCGAAGTCCTTCCTCGGCACACCTGAGCTCCTCACCACATACAAGGCTTTCATCCGCAGCTCAATGGAATACTGTTCTCCCTTATGGGCCGGTGCTCCTGCCTCACACCTTCAAGCTGTTGAAACCAAAGCTTTCAGAATTATTGGAATCTCCCACGATGAAGCTATCTCTGAGGGCCTTTCACTCACTCACCACAGGCAGGTAGGTGGTCTTTCTGTCTTCTACCGACTCCTCTCCGGCCTTGCTCCCCCAGCTCTCTCTGTGCTCTGTCCCCCAAATATTCCTACAGGTCGCACAAGATCTGCCAGCAACCCTCTGATGGTTAAACTGCCAAAATCTCGGCTCTCTGCTCACCTTCACTCTTTCATATCCTCTTTTCTCCCGCCTCTGGAACAAACTCCCTCACTCCCTTCAATCCCACTCCTCCCTCCAGGTCTTTAAAACAGCTGTTCACCACCATCTCTTATCTTCCCCCATCCAAAACCTTGATCATTTCTACCCCCGCTAACTCACCCCAGATCCACCTTGTTTGAAATTCCAACTTCTTTCCTGGAAGTCCTGGCAGTGTCCATATGTTTTATACCTCTCCCACCCCCACCCCCTTCCCATGCCCCCCCCCCCCCAAAGCCCTCACCCTCTCTCAGATCTCTCGATGTCTCCATGTCTCTCGGTCCCTGCTCTCAAATGTTGTGTTTGTGTCCTTCCCCCTCTCTCCCCATCTTGTCTACCGCTCCCGATGTTATATGTTTTATGTGTCGGTTTGTCTTTCTGTGTGATTAATGTTCGCTCTTTCACGAGCCTCGATCTTGTATACAAAAAAAAACAAAAAAAAAACCACTTAAATTTTATATGGGAGTAAAATTAGAAATGACAAAGGACGAAGGAGTTATAGTGTAGCAGCATAGCAAACCTGTTGTGCATTTTGTGATACAAGCACCAAATTTGGCACAAATGTACATTAATATGTTGCGAACATTTTCAGATATTGGGCCACTTGAAATTCCGTAATTTTTTTTTTCAAATTTTTTCAAATTTCGTAATTTCAAATTTTTCGGGTGACACCGTCACAATTTCGGTCTTCGAGGCCGGCCGATATAGTGGGGCGGCTTAGCCCAAATATTCAAAAGAATTGTGCATTTTGTGATACAAGCACCAAATTTGGCACAAATGTACATTAATATGTTGCGAACATTGTGTGGTCAGCAATGAAGACGAGAGTCTGAATTACATGTACTAGGGCATGCCCGTACGTGGGTGCCCGTTCCTTGCCAAAAAAAAAAAAAAACGCTACCCGTACGCTCTACCCCACCCGTACGCCCGTAAACAAAAAAAACAACGCTCTTCGCTTCCGCCCTTCGCTCTGACTGAATTGGGAGAAATAATGCGCATAAGAAATCGAGAAATTATTATTTTCTCCGGAAGAAATCGAATTACGAACCGTAATGGCGCACGCGCTCGGCTCGGCTCGCTCTCACATCGGCCACGCCTACGCAACAACGCGTTCTGTGATTGGCTCCCGGAAGTGCAGTCTTCACTGTCCGGAAGGTCGCAAATCGCAGTTACGATGAATCGCAAATTAGTTTTAATTAGTTTTAAAACATAGTTTAACGGCAACATAGTTTTCCAACGTGAAATAAATGAATACGCTCTCAAATGTGCCGTCCGAGGCAGAGTCTGTTCGCCACGTTCGGCACACGTGATAGCTCGCTGCTCTCTGATTGGTTGAATCGTTTTTTGGACATAGCTCGGTAACTACTTGTCCGATTAATATGAAACCTTGAAAAGGCACATCCTCGGGTCCCCAGCAATATACCTGGCAAGTTTCAAGTATATCGGACCCGTGGTTGTCGAGAAACAGCGGTCACAGACATACATACATACATACATACATACATACATACATACATACATACACACAGAGATTACTGGAATTATAGATAGATGCAAAAGACCTTGTGAACCAGTGAAGCAAATACACGGGTAAGCATGAATTAAATCTAGGGCATGATATAATTTCCATGATGTTTACCTCTACACTCAATGGTGGAAGGAGGTAATGTTTTGATCCCAGCTTGTCTGTATGTCTGTTTGTCTGTTAGTCCACAAAATTCCAGACAAAGCTTGTAGTAGTGGTAGTTGTAGTGGTAGTGGTGATAACAGAAATTGTTATATAGAACTGAACTTATATTATTATTATATGCAGAAAATAACTTCATTTCTATATGCCCTGCAGTGGACAGGTTAATTGGTTTATGCACTGAAGGGGTCACCCTGGTGTGCACTGCTGTGTTCTGCCTCACTGAGTTGTTCAGGTATGATGTACTCAGCACAAGCTTCCGGTCGGCCCGGAGGTGGGGGTGCGGGGCCTGTCACGGAACGTCAAAACAAACGGCCTGCCGGGGCCGCCCAAAAGTCGGGCGTGAGGGGCGCGTCCACTAATGGAACGCCTCTCGCTTCCCAGATCGAGGGCCACGTGGTCAGGAGAACCTCGTCCCTTCCGGTCACACTTTGCCTATCGGCCGGCCTCGAAGACCGAAATTGTGACGGTGTCACCCGAAAAATTTGAAATTACGAAATTTGAAAAAATTTGAAAAAAAAAATTACGGAATTTCAAGTGGCCCAATATCTGAAAATGTTCGCAACATATTAATGTACATTTGTGCCAAATTTGGTGCTTGTTTCACAAAATGCACAATTCTTTTGAATATTTGGGCTAAGCCGCCCCACTATTATAGATACACCCTACATGAGAACTGAGCCACACTTTATATCTTCATATCAAGATTTTAAAACATCAGGAGTCTATGATGAACTTATTAAACAAGAGCAAGATGTGGATAATTCAATCGTAGGAAGTGGATTCAATATAGGAAAAACTAGAACGGGCACTCGGTAGAGCGCATACCTTCGCCGCAGCTACTGTTCTGTACTTGGCATGGGAGTGTAGGGAACAGAACAACAAAAATACGATTTTGACCTTTTCGTGACCTTGACCTTGACCTTTGACCTGATTGCTCCCAAAATCTAATCAAATGTGTCCCGTATAATAACCAATCATCCCACCAAATTTCATGCAATTCGGTTGAATACTTTTTGAGTTATGCGAATAACATACACACACACACACACACAGACATACAAATAAATACACAGCGATCAAAACATAACCTTCCGCTTTTGCGAAGGTAATTATTTACATAGACATTCATATTCTTAAATCAGATCCTCTAAAAGCTTCTTCTTACATTGATTTACCCAGTGTTATCAAAAATAGAAAAGCAGTTATCAATATCAAAAATAAAGACAATAAATGTTTTCTCTGGTCTATTCTAGCACACTTACATCCTCCACATTTTCATGATGAAAGAGTATCTCATTATAAAAAATATGAGAATACATTAAATACGAAAGATCTAAAGTTTCCTTTGGCTTTAAATGATATTCCTAAATTTGAAAAGATGAATAATTTATCAGTTAATGTTTATGGTTTAACAGAAACAAACAACATTCAGGTTTTAAAGCTTTCTGACAATTGTAAACAAACTCATATTAATCTTCTATATTTTAATTCAGAGGAAAATTCACATTATACATACATCAAAGATATTGCTAAATTAATAAAACCACAAGTATGTAAAAGAACAAATAAAATATATATTTGTTTGCGTTGTCTTAACTTCTTCCATACACAAGAAAGATTAGATAAACATTCAAATTATTGTGGTGATCATAAATCAACGGTAATCAATATGCCTAAAGAAGGCTCAAAGATCACTTTCAAAGATGAAAAGAAAACAATAAAACATCCATTTGTTATATATGCTGATTTCGAAAGTATTCTAGAAAAAATAGATACTGCTTCTCCAGATCCAAAAGAATCATACACAAATAAATATCAAAAACATACTCCTTGTGGTTTTTGTTATTATATCAAATCATCCGTTGGTGATAAATATAACAAGTTAGAGGAGTATAGAGGCTCAAATACCCCAGAGGAGTTTGTGAAACGACTAGAAAAAGACTGTGTCCGATTAACCAAGATAATGAGAGAAACCAATAAACCAATGTCCTTGACGAGTGAGGAGAAAAGGGAATTTAGAAAAAACAATGTCTGTCATATTTGTGAGGAAAAAATTGGTAAAGGTTTAAAGGTTAGAGATCATTGTCATCTCACTGGTAAATATAGAGGTCCGGCTCATCAAAGTTGTAATATTAATTATAAACTCCCCTCTTTCATTCCCGTCTTTCTTCATAACAACGCTCATTATGATACGCATCTATTTATTAATGAACTTTCAAAGACATCTGGACACACTTCAGCAATTCCTAACACGGATCAGAAATACATTTCATTCACAAAAACAATTCACACATCTCCTATTACTCATATCAGATTTCTTGATACATTTAAATTCATGGCAAGTCCATTGGCTAACTTGGTTCAAAATCTAAAAGAGTTTCCATGTCTTTCAGAGTATTTTTTAGATAAAGATTTTCTAACACAAAAGGGAATTTACCCCTATGACTATATGGACTCATTTGAGAGATTAATGAAACACAACTTCCTTCAAAAGAAAATTTATATAACAAATTAAACAACAGTCATATATCTGATAAAGATTATGTACACGCACAAAATGTTTGGGAAAAATATAACATCAAGAATCTTGGCGAGTATCACGATTTGTATCTCAAAACTGATGTGCTTTTATTGGCCGATGTATTTGAAGCCTTTATATCTGTTTGTCGCACTGGATATGGATTGGATCCTGCTCACTACTACACAGCACATGGATTGGCCTGGAGTGCGATGTTGAAAATGACAAAACAAGCTTTGGATTTGATAACCGATGTTGATATGCTTTTGATGATTGAAAAGGCAAAGAGAGGAGGAATTTCACAAGTCTGCTCGAGTAGATACGCAAAAGCAAATAACAAATATCTTCCGAATTATGATTCAACGAAAAAGAGTTCTTACTTGATGTACTATGACGCGAACAACCTGTATGGCTGGGCAATGTCTCAGGCTCTTCCTTATGGAAAACTTAGATGGGTAAGGGAAAAAGACTACAAAAAGATTTTCCAAGATGTATGTATCTCTACACAAAAAGAATTGGATGATTCAAAGGTTGGTTATTATTTTGAGGTCGATTTAAAATATCCTGAAGAACTTCATATCAAACATAAAGATCTTCCATTTGCTTGTGAGAAAGAAAGTCCAAAGAAAGAATGGTTGAGTGATTATTATCAACGATCGTTTGATATAGGTGAATCAACAGAAAAATTACTTACTACATTATATAACAAGAAAAATTATGTTCTACACCAAAGAAATTTGCGACAATATTTATCAAAAGGTCTGAGAGTAGAGAAGATCCACAGGGTTCTAAAGTTCAATCAAAGTCATTGGCTAAAGGAGTACATTGATTTGAATACACAAAGAAGAACAGAGTCAAAAACAGATTTTGAGAAAGACTTTTATAAATTGATGAATAATGCGGTCTTTGGTAAGACCATGGAGAACGTGAGGAAAAGACAAAATATCAGACTAGCAACATCCTGGGAACAAGCATCAAAATTAATTAATAGACCGAGTTTTACTCGAGCTGAGGTCTTTACTGAGAACTTTTGTGCGATCCATTTGATTAAAGAGAGTATTGAAATGGACAAACCTATTTATATTGGAACATCAATTCTTGATTTATCAAAGTCATTTATGTATGATTACTTTTATAATAACTTGAGGAAGAAATATCAAAATGATGTGAATCTACTTTATATGGATACAGATCGTTTTATTTTGAAAATTAATACTGATGATGTTTATTCAGACATGAAAGAGGACATTAATATCTATGATACAAGTAATTACAGTCCAGAGAGTGAGTTGTTCTCTTCTAAAAATAAAAAGGTGATTGGAAAGTTCAAGGATGAATTAGGAGGATATGTTATGAGTGAATTTGTGGGATTGAGGTCAAAGGCTTATGCTTATAAATACATTGTGAATAACGTTGAAAAGACTGATAAGAAGTTAAAAGGTGTAAAGAAAAATGTTATTAAAGAAACAATAAACTTTAAGGATTATTATAACTGTTTAACAACAAAGAAAGAAGAGTTTAGAAAGATTAATGGAATAAGAAGTTATAAACATCAATTATATACAGAAGAGATAAATAAGAAAGCATTAGGAGCTTTTGATGATAAGAGGTTTATTTTAGAAAATGGAATTGATAGTCTCCCTTATGGTTATATAAGTATATAAGTGATAAGATATATAAGTGATAAGATATATATAAGTGATAAGATATATATAACTGATAAGATATACATAAGTGATAAGATATATATAAGTGATAAGATATATATAAGTGATAAGATATACACAAGTGATAAGATATATATAAGTGAAAAGATATATAAGTGATAAGATATATATAAGTGATAAGATATATATAAGTGATAAGATAATGGGGTTGGGGATTTTAAGGGCCTACCGCCGCCTTTTTTATGAATATATAAATGATAGAACCAAGTATCAACCAGACTAAAGAGTGGAGATGTAATCAACCTTGGTATATAAATGGAAAACATAATGAATGTGAAAAATATCAAATAAGACTTATTGAAAAGGCAACTGGTAAAAAAGTTCACAAAACAAATAAGAGAATTAATTTAAATACTGGTGAGTTGGGTAAAAAAGATGGAAATATTTTTGAGTGGACGGAAAACTTTGATGGTTGTCAGGAAAATATATACTTTAATTTAAAAATGGTGTGTGGCACAGGAGGCGCTCAGACAAGAACATTGAGGGAGGTTTATCATTTTATTTTAGCTCAGTTAAAATATCTTGATAAAGAACCAAACTCAAACATATACTTTGTTAATGTATTAGATGGTGATGGAAGTGGTAAGATAATTAAATTATTCCCTACGCATAAACAAATATTTGTAGGATCGTTGTTTCAGTGGTCTACTAAACAACAATGATCATTGATAGTAAGAGTACCATAAGACCAAGGGGGTCAGGAATAGAGGTGTTAAGGGGAAATGAAGAAAAGTGATGGTGAGAGGAAAATTTATATGTAAGTGAATGGAGATTTGGAGGTTCAATGAAGGATTGGTTCCAAGCTGTTAGTGTTCAGCCTGGTACATCAAGATGGGTTTACCATTCAACCCTAGCTCAATTAAAATATCTTCATTATGTATTAGCCCAAGTAGATTAATTGGCTCATAAGGCCAATAAGCTCATGGTTCAAAAGGCCAAAAGGCTCAGAGTCTTTTGGATTAATAGGGGTGTTTTCCAAAAGTGGGAAAAGACAGGGGGGTAAACGACATTAGATAGGGATTTCCCATGTTAAATTGGTTTGTCCCAGAAACAACATTTATCATCTACTTACATCCAAATATCTGCACAAAAATGTGGCGTGGAGTTTGGTCACCTTGGTAAGTGGATGCGGATGGTGCGAAGAGATTTTCCTTCCTAACTATCTTCTAAATGACATTAACACACTTTACACTACCCGGGGTCTTTCCCTGCCAAACCATTGGCCGTCTTACACTATGCGGTTCTAAAAACCACTTCCCATTGAACATACTGTGACGCTCACCAATTTGGGGTCTCACTCCCCCGATTCTACTCCCTGTGCCCTCGCACAATTTCAGGGCTGGGTCGTGTGGCTCCCCTAGCAGGTCTACTTACCTGTGCACCTCCGCCACTGCAGTTGCCTCCCGAGCTTACCTGCTCCTCACGCTAACCTACCTGGGGAAGGCCCTCTGGCTCTCTCACCCCCTCGGTGCCCTCTCTGGCACTGGGCTACCCGGATCCGTCCTCCGGATCCTCTGGCCCCATTGAACTCTAACTCTACCTGGCTCCCAGAGCCTACCTGTGGCCTCACCTGGCCGACAGACTAACAGTAGCAGAGTGCTCAACCAACCATTCTCACTAACAGGCCACACGCCCAGCCAATTTATCTCACTAATGCACCCCTCAAGCAGTACTCTGCTACTCTCGCACCACAGATGCCAATATCCAACCACAATTTACCTACTCCCTCTACCTACTTTTAAACTACCCTCCCCGGGTACTCGTGAGGGGGTCCATCCTTCCCCCACTCACTCCTTCACACCATCCATTCCACACTACTCATTCCACACTCCACTCACTCCACACCATTGATTCCACACAACCATTCTTTATACACCTGCATTTCACTTGCACACCTTGCAAGCCATTCACTCAATACAATGCCATTCATCATGCTCACCACAAAGAACTTCCATCCCAATTCCTCATCTCATCACTCTCACTACAAACACACTGCATCATCTAATCTACCTGGTTTCCCTCTAACTTAGTGCTCCGCTGTCACCCCTTATACTATTGCACATCCCTCGTCGTTATCAACCATCTAATCTACCTACGTCCCCGCTACAGGTATAATGTCGCGACTTAACTCTCATGTCTCCTAAAGTCATTTCTAAACCCAAACATTATCGAAGCCCTCCCTGGCTAGGTTTTCACCGCCATACCCCATAAAACAACTGCTCATGTGCCCAAAGGATGTGAGGTGAATGGTAAACCTACCATTCGCCATCATAGTGCAGCGGCATAGCAAACCAATTGTGCATTTTGTGATGGAAGCACCAAATTTGGCAGAATGATAGAATATTATATGGAGAACATTTTCAGATATGGAACCACTTTGGAATTCACCCCAATGTGGCCGCCATATTGGATTTCAAAATGGCGGCTTAAAAATCTTTAATTACAAATATTTCTGGTTCTATACCAGCTACAGCCTTGATTTTAGTGTCTGGATGTACAAACTTGAGGTCAAGGAATTGAATGGTTCTACTTAGAAGTTGATTTACTGACGCCATATTGGATTTCAAGATCATAAATTCAAGATTTCAAGAAAGAATACACATATGTGGGTAAGAATTTACTCTACAACAGCATAAATCAATAATACATTGTATAATATGTACTGAAACCACAGAAGATTGTACACACACTCTCAAACACACAAGCAGGCACGCACCCACTCTCACCACCCAGACACATACACACACTTTCACTAACACACACTAACATACATCATGCACATTACCTGTTCACCGTCAGTAGCAATCAGCTGTTTGTCTGGCACATCGATGGACTCCGTGACCTGCTTAGACAGAAAGCTGAAGAGTTCCTCCTTGTTCTCGTCGACACGGAGGAAACTGTGCCAGTTGCCTGGTAGGAGGGCAGAGCCAGTGACACGTCTGCGTATTCCCTTGCCTCTGTTGGTCCTTGCAGTTGCCTTCAGGCTGCCTGACTTTGCATAGCGGTCCCACACTAGATCGAGACGAGATCGATGTTGAAGCTGTGACA
The DNA here is from genome assembly GCF_964187855.1 of Myxine glutinosa. Taxonomy (NCBI): domain Eukaryota; kingdom Metazoa; phylum Chordata; class Myxini; order Myxiniformes; family Myxinidae; genus Myxine; species Myxine glutinosa. The sequence continues at coordinate 84,557,133 of NC_136272.1, read as the reverse complement.
TAATGTATGGAACGAATACTTTTGTGGCATAGTCAAGAAATGTTTTGGTCTGGCCTGGGCTCAGCATTTGAACTATTACAGCTCCATCGAGGATCACAGAAGATACTTGTGGTGGGTCCGACTTTGTTTCGACAAGCTGTTCTAAGGGCTGCAACAAGTCAGCTTTGGAACCAAAGCGGAGCTGTCCATTTTGCGAGAGTGCTGGCGGATGTGCGCTGTTCTCATGTTTGAAGAACTGCTCGAGACCCCCATCTCTGGTTTGGCATGCGATGTATAGTCTGGAGAAGAGCTCTGAATCACTCTTTGCAGAGGCTACTTGTTGTTTGCTCTTCTGGGCAGCTTTGACCTTGATGGATGAAAACAACGGGAGTTTGTTGCGTTTGATGACATCATTGAGTGGCTTGGATCTGTCTGCCAGACGTTCCTTCTCAAATGAATGGAACTGATCTCTCCCAATCTGTAAAGCTGTACGCACAGTATCTACAACAGCTGGGCCCAAGATCTCCAGTGTTCCCAGGACCAGCAAATCTGTGCTTTCTTCTTCAAAGGGGCTGCCCATCTCTTCGATGACTGTTGTCAGTGCACGGACATCTTGGACGAACTTCTTCTGCACACTGTCGGTTTGCTCATGGTGGTGGGTGTGCTCTCCCCTTTGGCGCACTTGCTGTGAGGTCTCAAATTCTGTGATGACCCGAGCAACTTCGGGACCATCCACCGTCGAAGGGCACTTGGATTTTCAGTTAGGCCCACTGCCCCGCCATCGCCTTTGACCGTGGCATTGTTTTGTTCATGAGCCTGGTCTAGGGAGATGGCGGAGAAAGCATGCCTAGTCTTCTTGGATGTGAAGTGCCCCGCATGGAACTTGGCAGCAACATCTGGGTGTTTCTCTGCAATGCCAACCATGTCCCTGATGTGGACTGGTAACCAGCGAGCATAGTGGATATGGCCCAATGCAGCGAACCATGCAGCTAGCTCTGGTAGGGTGTCCATGTACAGCGTGAAGTTGGACTCTCTCAGTGAACGTATGTAGAGGAGTATACAGAGCTCCAGGTTAAGTACAGTGGCCCAGTACTGAAACTGTGGACATGCCGCTGCTCTCTGGTCACACCATGCCTCGAACTCCAATGGTTCCTCATCTCTTGCAGTTGCTCTTTCGTTGTATATGTCATATGCACGATGCTGCAGTATGTGTAGGGCAGCAACAGTTACTTGGTGGGCGCGTCTTGTACGGCTGACGTGAGCTGCACACAAGAAGGAGTCTGCTGTGCCAGCTGTTGCTATCTCTGCCTGAACCAATGCCTGTGTCCAACCGCTGTCTTGCAGCCAGTCTCCTGCTGTCTTCAAAGCTGCCATCTCTGTGTGTAGACCACCCAGCATGACCACAAAGAGATCTTCACCATGTGTGTCTGGCCAGTTCCATTGCACCTGCTTGGCGATCGCATAAAGTGGTTGGTCCAGTGTGACGACGGGTATCTGTCCAGGGTTTAGCTCATTGATCGCTGCTTTCACGACATCCATGGCATGGCGGATCATTGCCACTGAGTGGGCTTGGTCATGGAAGAGGGGAAGCAAGGCAGTGGGTGTGACTGTGATACTAGTATCCTTGGCCGATTGGTTCTCTGCGTGATGTGCAGCCCAAGAAATGTTTCCTGGATTCTGTGTGTCACCACTGTCACATGCATCCTTCACAGTCTGGAGCCACCTCTTCTCTTTATCCAGTTCAGCTTGTGCAGGATTCCTCTGCAGCGACGCCTGGGTTCCAGCTGGTACAGGGTGGCTTTTGGCAAGTGAACTAACTGGTTGTACATCTGTGTAATACCGTGGAAGGTCCTCCACAGTCTTGACATTTGAGACACCCCCGATGATGACAATACCTCGGTCTGTGCCTTGATTGTCATAGTCTGGATGTTGTATCAATGAAATACCAGTTCCGTGGAAGGAGTCGTGTGCTGTCGTGGAACTGGGATTGTGGTCTATATTATCCACATCTGATGTGGTGAACACTCCACCGCGGAGCTTTGGGGGACAGACCACCTTCTCCGCCCAAAAGCGCTGACAGACCCCGTTCCCCAGCTCTGCAGAGATCCGTAGCACTCTATCATAGGCAATGCTGATCCCTAGTCCAGATAATGTGTCAACCAGTTCCCTCTTTCTCGTATGGGCATGAAGCATCAAGCCAAGATATATTGGCAAAGGAGTCTCTTGACTAATGCTGTGTCGTACGTCTGTGCCTGCACCTCTCCTCTCATGCTTCACACTGTTGTATTTGAGAAGTTGAGCTATTGTCACAGACGCCGATGCCGATGACTGACATGCCTGATCTTTGATGCCTGCGCCCTCTAAAATCATGGAGACCATTGTCAGCAGCAGTTGTGGCACAGACTCTTCTTGACATTTGTTTGAGAAGGACCCATTGAAAGGCTGAGATGACTGGAACATATCCTTCCTTATAATCCCTGCAGCTCGTGCCAGGTGAACAACATCACTGTCAATATCATGTTGACATGCCTTGGCTAATGCACTGCCAATGTCTTCCTGAAACACCAGCAGGACATCTCTTCCCTGCCTGTGCTCCTGCAGATCAGGGAAGTGTGCCAGGATACGCTCCTTGAGTCTGGTTGTATGGACTCGTGTTTCCAGCACAACTCCGAACTGTTCCATTCTCATTGTGTAGAGCTTGGTGAGGTCTGCCATCTTGAATACAGGAGCAGTGTCTTCTTCTTTAGCAGTTTCCTCTATGTACATTACCAGTTCAGCAAGGACTATTGCTGAAATGACATCTACCGTGCTCTGGCTTTGCTCAGCAAGCTTTTTTGCTGCCCTCACGCGGTTGTATAGGGATGTCAAACATTTCTTATGGTACTTGGCCTCTCTTGCGACCATGTCCCCAGCACTCAGTAGGGCTAACAAAGTGGTATCCTGAAGAAACTCTGCAGCCTTGCGAACGTGTTTATCTAGTTCCAATGTCGCTGCTTGATGAAACTCCAAACCAAGCTCTTGCTGGCAGAAGAAGCACAAATTGTCGCATATGCTATCAACACAAGCTGCCTGAGACCTAGTAAGCTTGTACTTATCTGTGATTGTACTGGGGATAGGGCTTCCCTCTGAATGACTTCTCTTCTGTACCCGCTGTAGCTTGGTAGTGTTATATTTCACCCTGCATGACTTGTGCCACTTGGCTTGGTGGGCAGCTAGAGTGGCAGCTATCCCTTGGCCTTCATCCAGTCGTTGCAAGTCCACGTCTTGTGGCAGCTTGCCTAGTTTATTGAATGCTGATAGATTGTCTTCAAGTGTCTTGTATCCAGCACCTGCATCAGTTCTTTTCGTGACAGCAGGACACTGTAGGGACTCTCCTATATCAACTTGACACAGAACACAGAGTTCCCAGTCCAGTGGCGTCTTTGGCGTTGAAGTTACATGCTTGGTAACATGAACTAACTTGAACTGCTTCGACATGATTGAAACCTGGATGGAGCAAACAAACAAAAAAGTCGTTTAATTAGGGGTTAATCAACGGACCAGCATGTTTTATCTACAGGACAATACACGACCCCCCCTGAAATTTGACACCAAATGACCTCTTTTAGGGGTATTTTTGGCCGAAATTTTCAAATTTTTCACTCCCCAGACCCCTAGATGTTCCCTTGAGCTCAGAATCGCCGCTGTAATGTGTCTACTGATGTTAGAAAAGATATAGGGTGAATGGGGCAATAATTGTGCCTGTAGGATTTGTTTCCGCCACCCCCCCTAAGGGTTACAGATTTTTAAAGCCGCCATTTTGAAATCCAATATGGCGGCGACCTTGGGTGAATTTCAAAGTGGTTCCATATCTGAAAATGTTCTAAATATAACATTCTATCATTCTGCCAAATTTGGTGCTTCCATCACAAAATGCACAATTCTTCTTAAATTTTTGCTATGCCGCTGCACTATCACTATCACTACTACCATCTGTCCTCTACCTCGAGCCTGTCGTGCGGGAATACACTGTCCTTACAGCTCGGCTTCGAAAAGCCGGCTATCTGTGCGGATGGTTGGTCTACTGTTGGTTGGGTCAGTCCGGCATCGATTCTGGCGAGGAGGTTTTGTCGGACCGAGATTCCATTTTCCATCTCGGCGCAGAGCCTTGTGGTCTCCAGCCCGATGACCCAACCTCACCTGGTCGGAACACCGCCCCCACCAGGGGGCGCAGGTCCGACCTGGCCTTCCTCCCCTGAAACCATGCCGCTCGCTGCTACGACGTGGCCCCGACCATACAGAGCGAAACCCGGCCCGAATCGTGCACGGCGCCCCATGCAGGAGCGACGCGGCCACGATCCCGGCCGGCTCCCGCAGCACACAAAGAACACCGCGCACTGAGAGCTCGCGTCGGCTAAACGTCGGCCTAACCGCTGCCCCGGTTAACATCGATGCTCCCATTGCATGCTCACATCCACACGCGTTCCTTCCCATACTCACAAATTCTCGCGCGCCAACACCTTTCGTACATCCCACACACTCCGTGCATTCCATGCATTCCTCTCGCGCATCCATTCTCCTCGCACACTCTGTTAGCATACACTCCTCTGTTACACACCTCTCTCGCGCACCCTCTCCCAGTACATTCTCCATACCACTCGTGGGGGTGCACTCGTGCACACACCCACTCAGCGCACACCTACCCACGGGTGTGCAATCCCTCATCGCACACCCAATCACGCGCTCTACAACCAAATCAGGTGTGAACTCACTCTCCGTGTCACTCTCACCCAACCCACTTTCACACTCCGTAACACACTCACTCCTCGGCGCACACTTTTTTCTCACACGCGCGCCATTGCCATTCACACAGCGCACCACGGACCTCCCACAAACGCCCGCGGGACGCTGGGATCCCAAGCGCGCGAAAATTATTTTCGCGCCAAACACTCTCCTGCAAAATCTTTTTGCACCATATATCACCCGGCTCACCTTCGGGATTCTTCTTCTTCGCTTCTCCACCACCTGCAAACTTTCCATTTGGTTAATAAGTACAGCATCACGATGTGGACGCGGACTTTGCACAATTTCCATTCCTTCCTTCCACGAGTGCTTTTCTAAGTCCGATGTCTCTTCCGCCCCAATTTCCACGATTGGTTCGGTTTCTTTTCTTAGCCCAACGACCGCCGGCACGCTAAAAAAATTTTCTTTTAATTCTGCGGCCGTTGGCTTTTCTATACCCCGGGTCGCAATTTCTACCCTGGTCCACGTGACTTTGCCTTGCTCAGCCTCGCTTTCTCCGTGCTTCTCAAGTCGCGCCACCTCGTCGCATACAAATGCGACCTCCTCGCTCAACCTGCGGTCAGCCTCCCTCTCAACTTCCCTCGTCTCATACCAGGCTTGCCCCCTCGTTAGCCCCTCGTTAATTTCTTGGGCTTGACCATTTACGTCCTCCAATTGGCCCCCCAATTTGTGCTCTAATCCTACCAATTTATTTTCTAATCCCCCAAATTTACTGTCTAATCCCCCAAATTTACTGTCTAATCCCCCAAATTTACTGTCTAATCCCCCAATTTGATTCTCTAATCCCCCTACTTGGCTTCCCAATTTATTCATTTCCCTGCTGGATTTGTCCCCTTCACGCCTTGCTTCGTCCCTCTGCAGGTCGATGGATGCCTGTATTTGTGCCATAAATTGCGCCATGAGGGCTTCCATGTCGCCCACCCCCATTAGCGCAGCGGGCGCGGTCCCTGCCGCCATGTGTGAGGCGCCGCCATTTAGTGCGCCTGCAACCCCGTGCGAGGCGCCGCCATTTCGCGCGCCTGCAACCCCTACTGCCGCACCTTCTTCGACCTCCTCCTCCATTACTCCCACTTCTTCCCTGGGGTCCTGGGTTAACGCCAACTCCTCTTCTACCCCCTCATTTTCCTCCACCGGCATTCGATCGCCTTGGGTATCCATGGCACGACTCAATTTTGATGTAAAAATTTTGGCCGCTCGAAATTTTGACCAAATTTTTCAGATTATATAAAAATTGGGTTCAGGTCCAATCCCACTCCCAGACATCAATTGTTACGGATCTCAGAGACGGCACTCCCCTTAGCAAGGGGGGTTAATCCCCTTGTCTTTTCAGCTGGCCGTTCCCCCAACCCTAGAAGTTATAATGCTCCTTCCGGTCGGGAGTAGCCAGGGTGATTGGTCAATGAAGTCCCAAATACCTGAGTGCTACCCCTGGCCGTGAAGCAGGGAGATAACTCCTGCTCGGACCGCGGATATGATGGTAATTGCCGAGCGGTTTAGCAGTCCGCAGCCCGAGCCATTAACAAAAGGACTAAACCCGATCCTGAGCGATTGGCCAAATCGTGCCACTGGTACTCAATGGAGAAAAGACGAAAGCGATCGAATAAGAGGAAACCAAAAGGTAAGAAAGAACAAATATGATTTATTACTACAATAATAAAAGAGGAAACGAAAGAAGGGAATGTACAAGGAAGAGGAAGAAGCAGACACAGGGCAATCTTAAACAGTCTTAATTAGCATGCCCAGGACAACACAAACAGACTTACATGAAAGGGTAGTGGTAGGAGGAGAAGGGTCCAGGCAGATGGACGGCTTGGGCTCCGGCTCCGATCCACGCTCCAGCTCGGTCCACGCTCCAGCTCGCGGCAAAACCCGGCAGGTACCGCTGCTCGTATATTGCAAACAATCCCCCAGTGCAGTTCCTTCACAATCGCCTCCCCTCGCGCAGTTCGTTCACGATGCTTGGCTCCCTGCGCAGTCCTTACACACAGTTCGTATCAAGCAATCGCCCAGCGCAGTTCGATCACAATAGTGGTTCGCTCGCCGATCTCCGCGCAGTCCATATTAATCACTCGAGCTCTCCCCTGCGCAGTCCTTGAAAGGGCTTGGCGCTCGCGCTTATATCATCGCGCGCTGAAATAAAACCGCCTTCATAGGGCTACGCCCACTAACGAGCTCACCTCAGCCCTGGTTGGTCGGCGAGAGCTCGCTGGCTCCACCTTTGATGACACGTCGACGGGGGGGGGGGGGGGAGGTTCACGCCTCCTCCCCGCGCTCCGCCCTTTTTCGCCAGCCTGACCGCGTGCACAATGGCGTTTGATGCAGCGAACGCTGCTAGCAAGCAAGTGCTAAGGCGGCTGCGACTGGCAGAGGCGCGTACCAATTTGGAGAGAGGCAAGCCACAAAATGAACGGAACCGAAAAGGACCTGTCTTATTTAATTAATGCAACGCAGAGTCAAACTATTGGAAACAGAGCCTTACCTGAAACACATACTAATGAAATAACTAGAGTTCCTATGGTGCCCTACGTGTTGTATATGGACTAATTAGGGTGCGACCTTTAACCATTGGAAGATGGGAATATTTACAGGGCATTATTTATAAAGAATTATTATTTACAAGTGCCGGTTCTAAAAACCGTAACACTGCACCCTCCCTTTCTCCAGGCCCTTCCCGGGCCGTTTCACAAGGGATATCTTTTACAATTATGTGTGACACTTAGGTGTAGTTACCCTCTCGTATTAACCTCACCCCGAGTGTGACATTTTAAAAACTAGATATGTCCCGCCTGCTGCATTGCATTCTACCTGGCAGACTCACGCCCACAGACTAAACGAATTGCGGAATTAATTTTCAAACTAAACATTTAACCGGTGGGGAGCATTATTTCCAAAGACACTACTACTATTTGGATCTGTGGTGGGGGCGTCGCACCGCGGGTTATATATCACGCCCTAACAAGCCATACCCACTGATTTGTGGTTGCTCGTTCGGGGCTCCACCCTTGGTGACGTGGTGCGGGCCACGCCCGTAATGTGGCTCCTCCCCCTTCTTCTCCGAGGCTTGACCACGCCGTAATGGCGGCAAATGCAGTTGGCAATAAATGCAGTTGGAAAGGGAGGCTTTGGGGGAATTTGAAAAAGGGGATCTATCTTATTCGATTTGGTGCAATGCAGTGTCAATTAATGGGAAACAGAGCCTTATACTGACATAGAATAAGAAATAACTATTTAGAAGGGTATATGATTTTCTACGTGCATGCGATGGATTAACTAAGGGGACGACCTTTGATCTTTACACAAAATGGAGGTATTTACAAGAATTACTATTTACAGAGGGTGATATTTACAAAAATTACAGGATTCTCAAATCCGTTACACTGCACCCTCATCCTCCACGCACGTCCCGGGCCTATAAAACTTTAACTTAGTGTGACACGTAGGTGTAGTTCCCTCTACAATTAACCTGACCCTGAGTGCGACAGTTTTAAAACACAAATAAGTATGTCCCTCTGCTGCATTGCACCCTGCCTATAGTGGGGTGGCTAAAGTCCAAATTTAAGTGATATTGTGACACACTGGCCCAAAGGACCAAATTTGGCACAGTTCTACTTTAGGACCATACAAAACTTTTGAGAGGGGCCTGCCCGATTTTAGAGGCCCAGGTCAAGGTCAGGTCAAGGTCAAAGGTCAAATTATGTGTCTGTCATGTTTTTTCAATATCCAGCTTATATATAACCTAAAAAACTTGGTCTTAGTCACATAACCAACATATTTAGTCAATGAATCCATTACTATTATGGGAAGTTCCACCAGGTGACGGCCATATAGGCAGTGGCGGCCCCAGGCTGTCCCCGACCGGGGAGGGGGGGGGGGAGGGGGGCTAACATCCCCGACGAGAGGGCTAACATCGCTAAAATCAGTGGAATTAATCCATATTCATTCACAAAAATTTGATATAGGATTAGAAGATGGCCGACCTACAAAAATCAATGTTTTCTTTGGCTTTCAAAGAATCCTCACAGAGTTTCACGAATTATATCACTCGTCAGGGCAACCCTCCCAAAGTCACATCCAGGGACATTCGATTCAGAAAACGTTCCAGAAACAGGTTAACGATATGTGCGATGCCATAGTGACAATGGGGAATCCATTCATGGAGACATCAAAGGAACTCATGACCCTGGACAAACATGATTGTGTGGATGATATGGTTGTCCAAGCACTGCACATGATGGAAACTTTGGGTAATGACCAGTATTCCAAGTACGTCAAGGCAGTGCTGGTTGAAAGACATGAATCAATTTACGTGGCCATCAAGAAAAACCAACTTCCTCTATTTAAACGTCCACATTCCACTACCATGAAATCAAAAGCGAAAAAGCAATTCGAGGAAATAAAGAGTGACTGCAATCTGTTCAGTCAGCTGTTCGTCGCTGCCCAAGTCCGTAATACCAAACTGGAGGTGTTCTTTAAACATGAAAACCACCCGTGGCCACCAGCACTGTCTTTGCATGGGAGACTCCGACTACCAAGCAATAAATCAGAGCTATTGCATTGCATTGATGCAAGTGTCCAGCCAGAAACACCCACTTATTTTGACGCCAAAGTGGTTGATGGTGCTGCCATTGTACATGCCCTGCCACAAGAAAACACTTCTACGTTCGGCGAATACAGTGACAATATCTTCATCCCCTGGATAGAAAGGCAACTGCAAGGCTGTTCCAGGATGGACATCGTTTGGGACACTTACCGACCCGACAGCCTGAGATAATGTTTCTATGACAGCTATGAGCTGGATATTTGCAAAAACGTGACAAACACATAATTTGACCTTTGACTTTGACCTGACCTTGACCTGGGCCTCAAAAATCGGGCAGCCCCCTCTCAAAAGTTTTGTATGGTCCTAAAGTATAACTGTGCCAAATTTAGTGCTTTGGGCCAGCGTGTCACGATCATTTCCATAAGCCACTCCACTACTAACAGATTCACGCCCACAGGATAACCGAATTGCGGAATTAATTCTCAAACTAAACATGAACGGTGGGAAGCATTATTTACAAGTGACGCTAATTGTATTTACACTGCAACCCAGGACCTGCGATTTCCTTTGGGGGAAACAAAAAGAAAATCCTGTGGGAGGGGAGGAGACAGCATGCACTGCATCGATGCACCAACACCAATAAAGAGCACCAAAACAACAAAGCACCATAAAGCACCATCACCTCAGTTCCATAAAACAAACACACTGTTGGTGGTCTTGCTCTTCAGCTCCCTCTGCTGGCCGATGTTCTTCCAGATGTTGTCATTCTTCATGTTCTTCTTGGTTGCGGCCTATTTGGTGGATAATAAAACAAAAGCACAACCGTGTCCACTGTTTTTATTTATGGCCCACAGGGGCCGACTATGGGTGGTTCACCTGTGGGCTTGGTGCCACCTCACCAGGTCCGCAAGCAAGAGCTTGGGCCATCGTGGCCGGTCCCATCAGAGGGGCCATGCCCCAACCCGTGGGGTCCATGAGTGGTGCTCAGCCACAGACATGTGGTCCATAAGTGGTGCGTGGATGCAGGCAGCTGGTTGCGAGGATTCGGGCACACCGACACAGCCCCCCCGCACGCTCCCCTCAGTGCCCAGAGAGCACGATCCTCGGGTTGGGGAAGGAAGACAGAGAAGACAGGTGAGTGAGGGGTAGGGTCACAAGGGTACACATCAACGAAGGCAATGCAGAGTGAGGTGCGCCTGGAGACTGAGCGGAGAAAAGCTCGTCCCTACCGTACGTCACCCCCCCCCTGTTACCTACTCTACCCTTGCCCTTACCCCATATGTACACAAAAAAATCTACACATTTACAAATTCGTCGCTACCGTCACGTCTTCCCCATATCTCCCCTATACCAAATTCATCACAATCCCATTGTCTAAATTTGCCATCACCAATTCATCATCAATCCTCATAAGGAGGGAGAGATGGAACATCAGCACAATGTCACACCCACGTCATGATGCGTCTCACATTCCAAACATTTGCACAAAAATAATAAAAACATGGCATGGTGTGGAGTTGCGTCACCTCAGATGAGTGGATGTAGATGGTGCGAGGAGATTTCAATCCTAACTACCTTCTAAATGACTTTAATACACTTTACACTACCCGGGGTCTTTCCCTGCCAATCCATTGGCCATCTTACTCTCTATGCGGTTTTAAGAACCAAATTCCAATTGACCAAACTGTGGTGCTTCCTCAATTTGGGGTCTCACTCCCCCGGTTCAACTCCCTGTGCCTTTGCACAATTTCAGGACTGGGTCGTGTGGCTCTCCCAGCAGTTCTACCCACCTGCACACCTCCACCACTGCAGTTGCCTCCGAGCTTACCTGCTCCTTACCCCTACCTATCTACCCAGGGAAGGCCCTCTGGCGCTCTCTCCACTCGGTGCCCCCTCTGACACTGGGCTACCCGGGTCCGTCCTCCGGATCCTCGGGCCCCATCCACAACTCTAACGGCTCCCAGAGCCCACTTGCGGCCTCACATGGCCGACATCCTCACAGTGGCGGCGTGCCCATTTAACTACACACACTAACAGGCCACACGCCCAGCCATTTCCACGTCACTAATGCACCCATCCAAACACCATTCTTCCACCACGCACCACAGATGCCAATATCCAACCACAATTTACCTACTCCCTCTACCTAACTCTTAAACTACCCTCCCCGGGTATTCGTGATGGGGTCCATCCTCCCCATCCACTGCCTTCGCACCATCCACTCCACTCCACAGTTTTCACCATACTCACTCCACACCATCCATTCCATACTCCATATATTCCAGACCATTTATTCCATACAACCATGCTCACCTGTATTTGCACACCTGTGCCATCACTCCTACACCTGGTGCTTCCTGCACCCTCCTTCCTCCAGGACCATTTGCTCAACACAACACACAATCACCATTACTCAGTCATACACTGCTCCATACACCTGTTCACTTGCACACCTGTGCAATCACACCTGGTGCCTCCTGCACCCTCCTTCCTCCCAGGCCTCCTCATTCAATACAATGCACAATCACAATTATTCCTCATCCGCTGCTCCATACACTTCCACGCTCAATACAACTCACAATCACCTCACACTTTTCACAATACACTTACGAATACACTTTCAACACTCACACGGCACCATTCACGAGCATTGCCTCATTTGCTCAACATGCTCACCGGCAAAGATTCTCACACACACGGCATCATCTGATCTACCTGGTGCCCTTAAACTTGGTGCTCCCCGTTTTCCCTTTAAACTAAGCACATACCACGTCATTAACAACCATTCTAACCTCTCTATGTCCCCGACTACCTGTACAATGTCGCTACTTACCTCTACAGTTACCTATGGTCATGTCTAAGTCCCTATACATTATCCAAACCCTCCCTCGGCGAGCTTACACTGCCAAAAACCCCATAACTAGTGCTCATGTGCCCCGATAATGCGAGGGATGGTGGATTTACCATCCTTGCACATCGGGCATCTCCTATAAATTTTGCCCATCCAATTTTCTGCAAATCAAAATTTGCCAATCACTGCCAATCAATTCACCCATCAAATTTGCCAAGCATTTCTGCCAATCCTATTCACTACTCTCAATTTCGAATCCAAAACACTATCATCATCACAGTCCACGATATCTGAGCCTCTCAGTACGTCATGACATCATTAAAACTCGGCTTCGCAAAGCCGAGCAATGAATTCGGGTGGTTTGGTCGCCTGCAGGTTGAGTCCGTCCGGCATTCGGTTCAAGGGAGGTGGCATGCTCGGCCCGAGATTCCATGCACAATCTCGACGCGGATCCTTGCGGTCTCCGGCCCGATGGCTCGATCCCGCCCGGCCGGAATGCCGCAACCACAAGGGGGCGCCGTTCCGCTTCCTCCTACCTGCCCTTGAACCGGACCGGTCGCCTTGCCCGACAAGGCCCGGACTCGACCGTGCGGGGTGGGGCCAGGCCCGAACATGCATGATGCTTCGAAGAGAAGCGACGCAGCACTGATCCGCGCCGAGCCTTGCATCCAACAAAGCGCACCGCGCGCCGAGTGTCCGCGTCGGCTATCCGTCGCCCTAAACGCTGCCCCATTTAACATTGATGCCTTACTCGCCTGCTCACACGCATATGCGACCCTTTTCACACTCACCAAACCCAGCGTTCCAACGCCGCCCGTACACTCCACACACTCCGTCCATTCCACCACCGCACTCCCTGTTACACACCACACCTCTCGCGCACCCTCTTGCGCACACTCGTCATTCGCACACTTCGTTCCACACCTCTCCTCCGTTACGTCCTCCGTAACACTCACCATGGGCGTGCACTCTCGCATCCACCCACTCACGCGCTTCAATGGGCTTTCCCACACCCGCGCCACAACCAACTCAGGTGTGCTTTCTCGCACACTCTCACCGTCCATCCCAAGCGTGCATCCTCGCACCCGCTCCTCCACCAACTCACTCTCCGGGTCACTCTCACCCTCGCACGTACACCCCGTATCGCTCTCACTCTCTGTGTCACACTCCGACGTGCATTCCCGCTCGCACTCGGTTTCACACTCGCGCTCCGATGTGCCCCCTCGCACTCGTGCCACCACCAACTCACTCTCCGTGTCACACTCCGTACACTCTGTTTCACACAGACCCTCCGACATGCATTCGCTCTCGCACTCGGTATCACTCCCACACTTTATAACACACCCACTCGCCGACGCACACTTTTTCCTCACAAGCGTGCCATTTCCACTCACACCACTCACAGGGGACCCTTCACCAACGCCCGGATGCTTTCTCGATCCCAAGCGCGCAAAAATTCTTTCTGCGCCAAACATCCTCCTGCAAAATCTCCCCGCACAATACACAGCATGACTCACCTGGGCGCTTCTTCTTCTTCCCTCCAACACCACCTGCAAATCTTCATTGGTGTTAAGCACAGCATCGTGATGTGAGCAGGAACTTTGCACATAATCCATCTCTTCCTGCCGCAAGTGCTTTTCTAAGCCCCCAGTCTCTCCAATTTCAATTCCCACTTTTGCTTTTTCTTTGACGAGCGCTGGCTTTATTAAAATTCCCTCTACCTCAGCGGTCGCCGGCTTTTCCATACCCCGGGTCGCGATCTCTATACCCATCATTTTACCTGCGCTTTGCTCCACCTCGCTCAACCAGCGCTTCTCGACCCGCTTTACCTCGTCGCATACCCCTGGGACCTGCTCGCCCAATCTGCGGTCAACGTTCTCCCCGCCTTTTTCAATCTGGCCATTCGATCCATCTCTTCGTTCAGTTCCTGTCTTGACACTCCCATCCTCGCTAATAATCGCGTCATGAAGGCGTCCAAATCTATCACAGCCATTTGCGCAGCGGGCGCGGCCCTCGCTGCCATGTGCGAGGCGCCATTTTGTGCGCCTCCCACCTCATGCGAGGCGCCGCCATCTCGTGCACCTGAAACCTCGTGCGCGAGGGCGCCATCTTGTGCACCTGAAACCCCTGCAACCACATCCTCATTGCTCTCCTCCTCCATTTCCTCCCTGGAGTCCTGGGTCGATTCTAAACCCTCTAACTCTACCCCCACCGGCATCCGGTCGCCTTGATTATCCATGGCACGATTTAAATTTAGGATGTTAAAATAAAATTTTGGCCACTCGTAATTTTGAGTGCGCTAAGCGCACTTCAGGTCCGAATCTCGCTCCCGACACCAATTGTTACGGAAACGGAGCACGGCACTCCCTTTAGCGGGGGGGGGGGGGGGGTGTAAATCCCCCTTCTATTTGCACTGGCCGTCTCCGATCCTGAAGCCACCCCGCTCCCTCCATGAGGCAGGTGGGCAACTTCGTTCGAGACCACGGGCAAGATGTTATTTTGCCGAGCGGATTAGCAGCCCGCGGCTCGAACCATTAGCAAAAACTAGACCCGATCCTAAATGTTGGCCAAATCGTGCCACAGGTATTCAATGGGGAAATCACAAAGACGATCGGATGTGAAGGAAAGAAGGCAAAGGTAGGAAGAACAGGGATTTATTATTAATTACTATCGTACAAAACCAAAGAAACCAAGGAATAAGGAAAGAAAACGAAAGTAATTTACAGAAGAAGAAGACACAGGGCAATTCTACTTATACAAGCTTAACTTATTCCCAGGGACAAGACACACAAAACAAACTCACGTACACAAATGGATGAATGAGGGCAGGGACGAAAGCCTGGAAGGAGAGGAAGGTTCAGCTGGACGCAGGAGAACGGCCGGGCCTGGAGTGAGCAGCCGCCGACTCTCCACCCTCGGGTCCACACCGCCGGGATGTTCGCAGCAGTGCGTCGGAGCTTGAAGTGGCAAGGCTGGTTGGAAACAGCATCTCCCTCACTCGTACTCCCGCAGGTTGCACGTCTCTCTTCACCAACTCAAGCGCCTTCCTGATAGAAAAACTCTTCGTGCTCCCTCGCTCATCTGGCTCCCTCAATCGTCTGTGGTGGGGGCGTCGCGCCGCGGGTTATATATCACGCCCTACCAAGCCATACCCACTGATTTGTGGTTGGTCGTTCGGGGCTCCACCCTTGGTGACGAGGTGCGGGCCACGCCTGTAATGTGGCTCCTCCCCCTTCTTCTCCGAGGCGTGACCACGCCGTAATGGCGGCAAATGCAGTTGGCAATAAATGCAGTTGGAAAGGGAGGCTTTGGGGGAATTTGAAAAAGGGGTTCTATCTTATTCGATTCGGTGCAATGCAGTGTCAATTAATGGGAAACAGAGCCTTATACTGACATAGAATAAGAAATAACTATTTAGAAGGGTATATGATTTTCTACGTGCATGCGATGGATTCACTAAGGGGACGACCTTTGATCTTTACACAAAACGGAGGTATTTACAAGAATTACTATTTACAGAGGGTGATATTTACAAAAATTACAGGATTCTCAAATCCGTTACAATATGTATGTATGTATGTATTATTTTATATATGTGGTTACATAAAATATTTGTGGGTGTGATTGCTCTGAGTGCTGCTGCATAAGGGTGGGATTTCTGCTTTGAGGATGAGAGAAAGAAGAAGGGCACATGATGTCCTGATATATTGCTGCATGAGTAAGGGGCGTGTAAAACCGCATCATTCTTTCGGTTTCTTGCAGACACTTGCAATGACCTCCATGCATTTTGTTCCCTTAGTGGAATCATGGTGGAACCCTCTTCTTAAGAAACGTCTGACGAAAGGATAAATGGTGGGGTATTTCGTTCGACGAGAAAACTGTGTTTGAAGCTTCTTTTTTTTTTTTTTTGAATAGAAATGGATCCTGTGACCTTCAGAAATCTACAGAAACTGCTCTGCCAGAAGGGCAAAGTGCCCCCTTGGTTATATCAGGTGCCAAACTGCTTGTTACCTCCACCACCCAAGGTGGACCGAGGTTATATGTTTTCACCCCTGTCTGTTTTTGTCTATTTGTCTATCTGTCTGATCTGAGCAGGTTATTCAAAAAAGGTGAATATCGGATTCAGCGAAATTTGGTGGACAGGTTGGTTATGTGACAAGGATTAATTGATTCGATTTTTGGTGAATTTTCGGATCCGGATCCAATAATTTTTCAGGTAATTCTTCACCATTGAGTGATAGGGCCAAAAACGATACTCTGTATAACATGATATCTCAAAAAGTTGTCAACGAGTTATGACAAAACAATGTAGATGAGTTTGGTAAGTGAGAAGAACAAGATGATTCGATTTTGGTTCAGGTCTGAATGCAGATCTGGCCAATCAGTAGGATACAAAAGGTAAACTGTTCAGCCTAGTTTAGCTATTAAATGATCAGCTTCTTAAGAGAGAACAGATGAAAGCTGTTCGTGTTCATTTTTTCCACAGATATTCAGCATCAAAATGTCATTCTTTGCCATCAACCTGAACAAGATGCTGGTTGCGAATCTGGCGTCATTTAGGTGGAATGTTTGGTGCGGAAAAATGGAGTCAATGTAAACTCTAACGATGAACGGATGAACTCACTGACACCAAATCTCACCTCTACAGACACCTCATCCTTGTAATAACGTGTATGATTTATATTGCACCAGGTAATTCCGTATTTCCACGTTTGAGCGTGCGCCGCTGACCTTCATGGACCACATGGGTATATATATATATACTTGCTGGGTGGGCCGTGCCAATTGAGTTCCATGTCACCTTGCGAGTCACGTGCTAAGGTGCAGGAAAGTGAAATCAAGCGCCAGGAAACTTTTAGCTTCGTCTGCAGCTTTGTTCTGAAACTCCACCACTTTTTTGTGGGCCATGGGGTGATTGAGACAAACACACCAGGTAACTATATCTGGGCTCACTGATTCACTTCAAATATACTCTGTCCCTCAATTTTTAACAAACTCTATACTTTATGTAAACTCGGTTTTGAGACGCAACTCATCATGTTTCACTTTTGCTGGTGATGGAGAAAAAGCGTTCTCTGTGCAAGGCAATCGTGAATGCAAACTTTAGGAGAGAAGAAAGCTTCACAAAGTTAGCCTGAGGACATCAAGACGTGGCCGCAAAGTAGACCATACCATTCAGGTAGTTTATATCTCCCTAAAGGTCAATCATGCAGACCCAGGTGGGTTTTTACTAACAGTAGAGTGTAGTTAATGTCATGATATGTCTCCAGGGGCAAGCTCAGGTTCATTTTCACCTCCACTATATCTAAGGTTGACGGAGCTTATGTTTTCATCCCTGTCTGTCTCTCTGTTTGACATCTGCTTGTTTGTCTGTGAGCAGGATATCTCAAAACGTTGTGGACTAGCATTTGAAAAAAATGATGTGGACTCGATCGATATCTAGCATTTGAAAATTGTAATTTCTATAACTGTAAACTGTGAAATAAAAACCTCAATGAAAATTTACATAAAGAACCGTAAACACATCCGTTAAATAAATAAATAAATAATTAAACGATATCTTGCATTTGAAAATTGTAATTTCTATAATTGTAAACTGTGAAATAAAAACCTCAATGAGAATTTACATTAAAAACCGCAAACACTTCCGTAAAAGAAACAAGTGAATCCTCTTGGATTGCGCTGAGGTTCGGGCATGGAATTTCGAGCCTCGATCATGGTTCGAGCCTCGATCTTGTATACAAAAATAATAATAAATAATAATAAGAACCTTGGGCCGAATCTCGCGCTTCACCAGTGCGCGTGCGCGAATTTACGTCACGTCGGCAGCGAGAAGGGGTTCCCCAACACGAACCAATCAGGAACTGCCACGTCACACTTATATGATCTCAGAATTCCTGTGACAGGAATTCGCGTTACACTGGCTGGAAGTCATTCGCTAGAGGCGCTTCCTCAGCACTAATAAATAAACGATATTGTCATGCTTCCGGGGTTAAGATACCAAGAGGACGAATGACCAAAACGAGCTTTACTCCGAGGCGTATACTCAACTTCGCGGTAGTGACACGTACGGGAAGGTTTGAAGTTTTACCTGATTAGGAACACACACAGGGTTAATCCAAACCCACAAACGAGGAAACGAACACGACACACAAGAGTATGATGCAAGAATAACCGATTTAATGAAAATAAATGCAAGTAACAATGAAAGGTGAGGTAAAAACTAAAATTCTTAATTGAGACGTCTCCACTCAGACATGTATGCAAACACGGGAAAAGAGAATGAAAATAAAATCCCTTTTATAATCGGCCGAACTCAGCTTTGCGTCCCCAAATGGCTGGTAAGGCTTGCCGATCACTCGTCGCCTTCAAACCACCGCGCGGGAAATGCACAAAATGGCCCAGAGTGCACTACTCTTCGACGTCCAGGGGAAACACAACACGGACCCAGTCCACTGCCGACGTCGATCCTGTGCCTTTGTGGTATTGGGAGGTACATGAATATTTATGAATGCATGATGAACCGGAAAGGATGAGGCTTGACTGGTAGTGACGTGTACGAGCTGGGCGAGGAGTGGAGAAGGAGACGCCATTAAAAGGTTGAGCTAAAGAACCTGCGTGTGGGCTGTCATTGTCATACAACAGTCTTGTAGTTCCGACTGTTCCGAACCACTGTTTCTCACCAGCCCTTTCCCAAGAGCGCACACGAGCCAAAGACCACACGCCCGCAAGCCGGAAGAGGGAGGAAATGCGACTACCTCCAACCAGCACCAGGACAGAGAGAGAGACAAAATGGCGAGACCACGTTCTTTTTTTCCTGCTCTCCCGAATGTTCCACGATGACGTCACACTCTGTCCAATGGTAAAAGATTTCATTCGAATCTCAGGCTAATGGGGGGCAATATGACAAATTTGGCTCACCAGAGATGATCGTCTCGCTCAAAGGAGAAACTGTTGACAAAAATCTTTGTTTGACCTTGCGTTAACATTCTTTCCTTGTGAGAGCTCCCTGCCTGCCCTTGCCTCCAAGGAGACTCAATCTGTGAAACTGGGAAGATGTTTAGTTTGAATTTCTTTGATCCTTGAAGTATGTGAAGCAGAATACAAATTGTGAGTCCTTTAGATGATACTGGGGCTGGTTGTGTGAGAACTGAAATGGTGCTACTTGCTTAAGCGCCCATTTTCTCCCGTGCATGTTATCCTCATCCCTCAATACACATCTTGTACAATGTCCGAGTTGAGAAGGTGCTTTTTCCTTAGAGAAAAGCGACTAGGGAATCCACGACACAATCACCGAGCGCTACTCAATCACGAAGGCCGGGGCGTGGCCTCCCCGTTACAATTCGTCGGGGGGGGAGGGGGGTGAGGGGGGGGGCAGAGTCCAATCTCTCTTCAGGAATGTTCAGATGACGTAGAAGGCCGTGAGATGGGGCTTGTTTGCCGATCGGCAAATTTGCTGGGTGTTGACTAACCCTGGTGGCGTTGTGAGCGAATGAGTCCATTACAGTGCGATTGTTGCAGTTATTGTAGCGGCCCTTTGTGATGCAATAACAACGAAGGGAAAAATCACACGGTAATTACACACTGGGGTTTATCCTTAAGCCCTACCTAATTAGCATAGCTCCACCCCTCGTATGGAGACACATATACGATCTTACCTGGACAGTCGGCCTAACTTAATTTACATCGGGATGGGTTCTTCTTCTTCGCGACATACGGAGCATTCAAACCTTTATGATTCTATCTCTGCCAAGGTATTTCATCCATACCCCAAAAACGTAACAATATCAAGCAGAAGGAGGTCGGTGATGCTTCCCTATAATCATAACGCTTCTATTTATTATGTACCTACATACTTATTGCTAACAAAGTGTAAGCATACCCCACAAGTACACTAGAAACAAATTGACGTTCTCAGGTTGCTTGCATGCCACATGTTACCAAGGCTGTTTTCGGCTACCAAGGACAATCATGATCAGCATTGATCCTGGGAAACCATCATCAAGGCTCCTTTTGTCTCTTCGTTTCAGACTTACAGTGTACAGATGTTGATTAAAAATTGTTTCTTTAACCCTTGATCTGCCTCTTTAATTTCATTTTCCAACTTTCTGTTCGAGGAGGTAAACAAATATTTACTCGAACATAAATATATATTTTTAAACAACGATCATTTCCCCGTTTTGATTTATGTCATCATGCTGTTATTTGTCATTTTGCATGCAGACCGAAGGATCAATGTGTTTGCAAGCCATTGGCTGGTTTATTATTATTTCATTTGCAGCCAATGCCTACTGGCTGCATCATTGCTCGGAGCGCGGCTGTGCCATTGATGCTGGTACTCATTTTGCCGACATCGGAAGGATGACAGGCTGAGTCAACCCACTTGGTGTTATTTAACAACTCGATGTAGTAATCAGATTCGTGTGTGTGTGTGTGTGTGTGTGTGTGTGTGTGTGCATATATATATATATATATATATTGTTGCGGATCCCGTGTCTGTCGACGTACTAAGGGGAGGGGGGGGGGGGGGGGTAAAATACCGTTTTCCCACAGACACGACGGTTTACGGGCCGTCGACCACGACAAAGCTCGCGCCCGGTGGCTTGCGGAGCAGCTCCAATCACCAATCCCCCAACCATGGGCCGAAGGGTTATCGCCCGTGATCCGAATACCTTCGAGACAACGTGACCGGGAACACCGGGTATTGAAACCCTCGCAATCCCACACCTAGTTCAAACAGGCACCGCGAATCGTGCGGTGTGGGTCGCGGTTTTACACTGCGTGATCTACGGACCTAATCGAGCAGCCAAATTTGGTTTGAACGATGCTGGGTCATGGGTCAATGGGGAAAAGGACGCACACGGGCAGGTCGAGAGGAAATACAACGTACACGTCTTTATTCACAAAAAGCACAGAAAAAAGGACGAGAGGCAGGCTTAACATAAATCCTTACCTATCTATTCCCAACACAGGCGCCTGGCACAATCACACACAGTGGATAGGTCACACCGGTTAGATTCATACCGGGAGGACGGCAGACGCTGATTCGGTTGAGGGCAGTTCCTGTGTGTGGCATACAGATCGATCCTGTAGATAGCACGAAGGAGGATCAGCACGTAGCATGACGGAGGCCCGGATAACGACCAGCATGTAGGACGATCAGCTTGGAGAATGATCAGCACGGAGGAAGATCAACTCGGAGAATGATCAGCATGGAGGAAGATCACCTCGGAGGAAGATCAGCATGGAGGAAGACCAGCACGGAGAACGACCAGCTCGGAGGACGATCATCTTGGAGAACGATCAGCACAGAGGAAGATTAGCACGGGGAAGATCAGCTCGGAGAACGATCAGCACGGAGGAAGATCAGCACAGGGAAAGAACCAGCTTGGAGGATGATCAGCTCGGAGGAAGATCAGCACGGAGAATGAACCACCTCGGAGGACGATCAGCACAGGGAACGATCAGCTCGGAGGAAGATCAGCACGGAGAATGAACCACCTCAGAGGACGATCAGCACAGGGAACGATCAGCACGGAGGAAGAACCAGCTCGGGCTACGATCAGTACGGACATTTATCGGGGGGGGAATGCCCTTCTGGAAGATTCCACGGCCTACCACTGGTTGCTGTTGGTCACGTGCGGTCATTCAGCCCCGCCTCCTTCTGGAAGGTTTCATGGCCAACCATTGTTCACTGTTGGCCACGCACGGTCATTCAGCCCCACCTCCTTCTGGAAGGTTCCACTGCCTACCATTGGTCGCTGTTGGTCATGTGCGGTCGGTCATTCAGCCCCGCCTCCCTCTGGAAGGTTCCACGGCCCGTGCTCGCCCACCCATGAACCAACGACTTCTTCATTAACACGAGGGGTTGAAATCCTGCCTAACTCAACGCATATATGCTTTAATTACTACACCATGGAAAGGGAGCTAATCTTTACATTTAATAAGAAATAACTGACTAATGCAGGCTACATGTTGTCGTGTAATTAACTAGAGGGGGT
This sequence comes from Myxine glutinosa, assembly GCF_964187855.1. Taxonomy (NCBI): domain Eukaryota; kingdom Metazoa; phylum Chordata; class Myxini; order Myxiniformes; family Myxinidae; genus Myxine; species Myxine glutinosa. The sequence continues at coordinate 84,534,980 of NC_136272.1, read as the reverse complement.
CTATTTTATTGCTCAACCGTAACAATATATATATATATACTAGCTGAGGTACCCGGCTTCGCCCGGGTTGAATAAGAATAATACAAATATATGATGAAAAGAACATGTATATTTTAGAGCAATATCACAGTACATTTTCTACATGACGTTTTGTCAATTTTCAATTTCTCAAAACCTCTTGGTATACAACATTTCTGGTTTTCTTACTTGGTGCCAAGACATAAAGATTGCTTGGTTTTCCAACCCTCGAGCAGCCCACGTACAGCTGGCCATGGGAAGTACCCGGCATTGCCGGGCGGGGGAAGGGAGGGGAGGAGGAAGGGGAGGGGAGGGTGGGGAGGGGAGAAGAGGGGGGGAGGGGAGAAGAGGGGGGGAGGGGAGAAGAGGAGGGAGGGGGAGGAGAGGGGAGAAGAGGAGGGAGGGGGAGGAGGAGAGGAGGGAGGGGGAGGAGGAGAGGGGAGGGGGGAGTGGGGGAGGAGGAGAGGGGAGGAGGAGAGGGGAGGGGGGAGGGGAGGGGGGAGGGGGGGGAGGTGTGGGGGGAGGGGGAGGGGAGGGGGAGGGGGAGTGGAGGGGGAGGGGGATGGGGGAGTGGAGGGGAGGGGGAGTGGAGGGGGAGGGGGAGTGGAGGGGGAGGGGGAGTGGAGGGGGAGGGGGGGAGGGGGAGGGGAGAAAGAGGGGATGGGAGAAGAGGAGGGAGGGGAGGAGGAGAGGGGAGGGGGGAGTGGAGTGGGAGGGGAGGGGGAGGGGGGAACGGCTAGCTTGGCAAGCGATAGCAGGATTTTTACTTTTATTTTTACCTCAATGAGGGCTATATATATAGTCCGTGCTTGGAGCCTTCAAGTTCAACATAAAGTTTTTTTATGAAAAAAATGCAGATGTATAACAATCCACCAATGCAAGTTCAGAAATGAATGCAGATCCTTTACTTTACGATACAAACGCAATTCCCGCCATTTCCACTCACAATCAAGGCCTCCACAGTGATCGCGCCTCTTCTTCCTCCTACAACTTCGTCTCACTTCTTTCACTCAAAATGCACGAAATTCTGCCGCATGAAATTATGTAGAGGCCTCGTCGGGGGGATATAAGGTAGATAAGGAAAGCGTTGTAACAGAAGAATCAAAATAAAAGTGGAAGACCATAAGGAAATGGGAGCTATTCTGGACCCACAGCCAAACCCGACAAACCATTGCAATACACCCCGAACGTCTAGCGCCGCCACAAACTACACCATGGAATTGCAGCTGGCGCGGTTTTTTTAAACCATTGATATTAAAATAAAACGTAGCCTAAAACCACCGGGATTTTATGCTGATTCCGAATCTGTGTCTAAAACTTTTCTCCGATGTGTAGTTCTTGAGTTATAAGCGGACATCCAGACAGACACACACACAGACACTCCTCCTTTATATATAGAGATATATATTGTTACAGATCTCGGTTTCGGCACTCCCCTTACCGAGGGGGGTTTAATCCCCTCGTCTTTTAGCTGGCCATCCGAGTCCTGGAACTATCTCGCTCCTTTGCGGGATGAGATTGGCCATGGTGATTGGTCAAGGATTTCCCAAATACCTTCACCAATCTCTCCGCAAAGCAGGGAAATGAGTCCCTGCTCGAACCGTGGATAAGATGGAAGATTGCCGAGCGGTTTAGCAATCCGCAGCTCGAGCCATTAACAAAGGACTAACCCGACTCCGAGCGTTTGGCCAAAATCGCGCCACAGGTATTCAATCAGGGAAAAGACTAAAGCGATTGGGGGAGGAAGAAACCAAAGTAAAGGAATACCAGATATTTATTAATTATGTACACGAAATGAAGAAGAAACGAAAGGTAAGACTGTACAGGAAGAGGAAGAATCAGATACACAGGGCAACCTTAAAACACTTATATTATAACCCCAGACAAACAAACAGACTTACACGACAGGGAATGGCAGGAAGGAATGGCTGGAAGGAGGAGAAGGGTCCAGGCAGACGGTAGGGCATTGAGGTCCGGCTCCAGGAGTGGACTCGCGTCGTGGCGGGAAACCCTGGCAGGCAGCGAGCGCGTATCGTGGACCGCGAGCGGACGTTACATATGTCGGGGAAACTGGGATACGGCGTATGTAATATGTGGCTCGTGCCAACGCTCTCTCTCTCTCTCGAACAAGGTTCGTATCATCAACGGTCCCCTGCGCAGTCCGTTACCATCAGCAGTTCGTGGCGCAGCTTGTACCAAAAGCAGTCCGTGGCGCACTCTCAGCTCCGCTCCAGCTTATCGACCCGAACTCCTTCTCACCTCATCTGCTGAAGCAGTCCCTCGCAGCCGCCTTTATTGTCCGTTGTTGTATCAAGCCGCCGGCTCCGATGACACGCCTACCGGTCGGCTCACCTCGGCGCTGGTTGGCCGGCAAGGGCTCGCTGGCTCCACCTCTGACGATGAGTTCACGTGCCACACCTTGTTCTTGTGGTTCCGCCCCCTTTTTCCTCGGCCTGAGACCGCATGCGTAATGGCGGCTTGGTGCCAGCAAACAGCCCAATGCAAACGTTATCCTGCTGTTACTGCACTTTTGAAGAGCGGGAGCAATGGTTGGGGAAATTGAAAGGGGCCTATCTTATTTGATTAATGCAACGCAGATTCAACTATTGGGAACAGATCCTTAACTGAAACACATAATAATGAAATAACTACAGAGAGGTCCTATGGTTCTCTACGTGTTGTACATGGACTAACTAGGGTGCGATCTTTAATAAAGCCAATTAATGGGGATATTTACAGGGGATCATTTATAAGGGAACATTTACTAAAATTTACAAAGTGAAGGTTCTAAAAACCAAAACAATAATATATATATTGTTACAGACGCGGTTTTAGATGTTAGTTTACCGAGCGGTTTGGTATTACCGCGTCCGTTACAGGATCCCTGACTCACCCGATTCACCCAGAACTTTGGCCGGATCGCACCGCAGCTGCTCAATGAGGGAAAAGACTAAAACGACGAATGCAAAGAGGAAGACGAAGGCAAAGAAAGGTTTGGAAATACTGAATTTATTTACTATTTACACACATAAGCAAAAAGGAAGCAGTCACGTTTATTTACAAGCACATAAGATGCAGGTGACACAGTGCAAATACTAGCTTATACAGACTTAATTAACCCAGGGACAGAACAAACAAAACAAACTCACGTACACAAGAAGGGTGGAAAGGCAGGAGGTGGATGGCTGGAGGGAGGGGGAGGTCCAAGGGGGTCCTGCAGCTCAACCGGCGCGTTTAGCAGCCGCCGTTCCTTTCCGGCCCTGCTCCAAACCGCCGTTCAGGCCCCAAGTGGCTGTTGGGTGTTCTTGCTGCTGCGGCCTCCGCTGCGTTCCCAGGACTTGTCTGACTCGTTGGTCCAAACCCTCAACTCTTTCTTGGTCCCTCACTCTTTACCACCGACTCCTCACCGCAACCAAAGCAACCAACTGACCACCGACTCTACTGACTGACTCTTCACCACTCTCCACTTGACGACCGACTCTCAACCAACTCAGACCAACTCACGACTCACTTCCGTGCGCGCCTTTTATAGCGCCTCCAGCGATTAAGCCGCCGGCGTTTTGGACACGCCCATCGGGGTGCTCACCTCAGCCCTGGTTGGTCGCGCGACCCTCGGGCTCCGCCCTGGATGACGACGGGCGGGCACGCCCCTCTTCCCCTCTATGACGAGGTGGAGACACGCCTTTCTTCTCCGACTCAAGCACATGGTCAATGGTGGTTTTGGAGGGGAGGTTATTGTGAATCGAGGGCTCAGCAATGACGAGAGGGGATGTTATATGGGCAATCGAGGCTCGGCAATGACGAAAGGGGATGTGAAGGAAATGGGGATTTTGGGGATGGGAATGAAAGGGGACTATCTCTTTCACTGGTGCAATGGAGTACTTCAATTAATGGGAGACACAGCCTTACCCTAAAACACAGAATAAGAGATAACTATCAACAGGGGTATTCTATTACTTGGCTGACGTGTATGCTTGTGGACTAATTATGGGATGCCCTTTCACCTTTACACAGCTCCGGAGGTAGGGGGGCGCAGAATAAACAATAATAATAATCATACAGCACACAATCAAAAAAATACAGTCCTCATCTCCGCAACACTGCACCCTCCTCCTCTTAGGCACGGCCCGGGCCTACAACTTTTATTTTTAGTGTGACACGTAGGTGTAGTTCCCTCTACTTTTAACCTGACCCTGAGTGCGCCAGTTTTAAAACATAAATAAATGTGTCCCGCTGCTCCATTGCACCCTGCCTAACAGACTTACGCCCACAGTTAACCGAATTGCGGAATGGTCTTCAAACTATACACTGACAGTGGGGAGCATTATTTACAATGACGCTATTTTTATTTACAAAACTAACCCAGGACCTGTGATTGTTCTTTCTGGGGGGGAGACAGTCTGCTCTGCATCGACGCACCATGAAAGCACCCAAAAACGCACCAATACAAGCACCCTCAAGCACCAATCGGTGCAGTCACCATTGTTCATCAGTGTTCCATAAAAATAAAATCAACAACCCCTAACCCTGCAGGTGATCTCTTGCTCTTCGGCTCCCTCTGCTGGTTATTATTTTCCTGGTGTTGTCATCTTCCCTTGCTGGCGGCCTATTTGCAATAAAAGAATGCACCTAACGTGTCCGTTTTTATTTTATTTATGGCCCACAGGGGCCGACTACGTGTGGTTCACCTGTGGGGCATCGGTGCCCTGTGGCCAAGGTCCGCCAGCAAGATTTCGGGCCCTCATGGCCGGTTCCAGCAGAGGGGCCATGCCCCAACCCATGGGGTCCATAAGTGGTGCTCGGCCACAGACATATGGTCCATAATGTGGTGCATCGATGCAGACAGCTGGTTCTGGGAATTTCGGGCGCACAATGGCCGACCCACGCACGCTCCCCTCGGCGCCCCATGGCGCACAGGTCATGTGGGAGACAAAAGGGGAAAGACAAATGAGCGAGGGGTAAGGTCACAAGGGTACACATCAATAAGGCAATGCAAGGCGAAATGCGTACGGAGGGCGAAGTGAGAAAGCTCGTCCCTACCGTACGTCACCCCCCTGTCACCTACACTACCCTTGCCCTTACCCCATATTTACAAAAATCTACACATTTACAAATTCGTCACTACTGTCACGTCTTCCCCATATTTCCCCTATACCAAATTCGTCTCCACAATCCCTCTACTTCAAAATTTGCCATCACCAAATTCAGCATCAATCCTCATAAGGAGGCAGAGATGGAACATCAAAGCACAATGTCACACCCACGTCATGATGCGTCTCACAATCCAAACATTTGCACATAAAAAATAATAAAACATGGCATGGTGCGGAGTACCTGTCACCTCAGGTGAGTGGATGCAGATGGTGCGAGGAGATCCTTCATCCTAACTATCCTCTAAATGATTTTAACACACTTTACACTACCCGGTGTCTTTCCCTGCCAATCCATTGGCCACTTACACTATGGGTTCTAAAAACCAATTCCCATTGACCAAACTGTGGTGCTTCTCAATTTGGGGTCTCACTCCCCCGATTCATCTCCCGGTGCCCTCGTACAATTTCTGGGCTGCGACGTGTAGCTCTCCCAGCAGGTCTACCCACCTGCACACCTCCACCACTGCAGTTGCCACCCGAGCTTACCTAGCTCCTCACCCTAACCTAACTAACTGGGGAAGGCCCTCTCCTGGCTCTGTCACCCCTTGGTGCCCTCTGGCACTGGGCTACCCGGGTCCGTCCCCCGGATCCTCGGGCCCCATCCACAACAACTACTACCGGCTCCCAGAGCCCACCTGCGGCCTCACCTGGCCGACATCCTCACAGTGGTGGAGCGCCCAACCAACTACACACACTAACAGGCTACACGCCCAGCCATTTCCACAACACTAATGCACCCATCCAAAGACCATTCTTTCACCCGCACCACAGATGCCAATATCCAACCACAATTTACCTATACCCTCTACCTAACACTTACACTACCCGCCCCGGGTATCCGTGATGGGGGTCCACTCTTCCCCCATTCACACCTTCGCACCATCCACTCCACTCCACAATTTCCACCATACTCACTCCACGACCATCCATTCCAATACTCCATACCATTTATTCCATACACCTGTCCTCCATACCTGTTGTTGCACACCTGTGCACTCACACCTGGTGCCACCTGCACCCTCCTCCTCTTCCTGGACCAGTTGGTCAACACAACACACATCACCATCACTCACTCATACACTGCTCCACACACCTGTTCAGTTGCACACCTGTGCAATCACACCTGTTCAATCACACCTGTTCAATCTTCAAACACACGGCATCATCTCTTCTAACTACTCCCCTCTGAAACTTGCGCTTCCCAGTCGTCCCTTTAAACTATTGCGCTCCCACGTCATTATAATCCACTCTACTCTACCTGCGTCCCCACTACAGGTATCGGTCACTAACTAAACTTAACGTTACCTAATGTCATCTTCGCTAGGTCCCTATCACTATCCTAACCCACCCGGGCTAGTTTTCACTGCCATACACCCCCTAATCTACAGCGCATTTGCCCCCCCCTGTGAGGGATGACAGAGTTGCCATCCCACCACATGGGGGGCGTTCCCACTATCATCCCCCCCAGTCCTCTGACGCTACGAGCCCCCGTCGCAAGAGGTACTGGGTCCTGCCTCGGCATCTAGAGCCGAGGCGATCCATGAGGGCGCCTGCTCGCCGGCTTAAGGTCTTATCCGGTCGGCATGGACGATCCGAGGGGGGGCCCGAGGCCCCATTTTGATTTTAATGACCACGTCACAGATTTGCGACAGGACGACTCCTGGGCCTTGCCAGGGGGAGGTGAGTTTTGGGCACCTTCCCTTCCGCCTCCGGGGATTAAAGAACCAAATCTTCATCCCCGGAGCGTATTGACTCCCTTGGCTCCGGTCGTCGTACCTGCGCTTCATCTTGGCCCCCGCCAGATGGAGCTGGCGGCGGGCGAAGGCATGGACCCGCTCCATGCCTTCCTCCAGGTGACGTGCGTAACCCTCCCTCGGCGGTGTGTCCGTGGTGTCTGGCACGGGACCGCATAGCAAGTCGGCGGGAGCCCGTAACTCCCGCCCATACATAAGCAACGCTGGACTGCATGCGGTGGCCCCGTGCTGGCTAGTTCGGTAGGCCATCAACAGGTACGGGAGATGTTCGTCCCAGTCATCCTGACGGGTGGTGGTGAACAATGCCAGTTGTTGGATAAATTTTCGATTGAACCTTTCCACCATCCCGTCAGATTGTGGCCGCAAGGGCGTGGTCCTGGTTTTCCGAATTGACAGGAGTCGGCACACATCTTTTAGCAATTGACTTTCAAAATTTCGACCCTGATCGGTGTGCAGCTCCTGTGGAATCCCGTGCCGACATACAAATCCTTCGACGAAAGCCTGTGCTACCACCCCTGCTTCTTGGTTGGGGAGGGCATAGGCCTCCGGCCACTTGGTGAAATAGTCCATTACAACGAGGATATACTTATTACCTTGGCGGGTGCGGGGCAGCGGTCCTAGAATATCCATAGCCACCCGCTCAAGGGGGGCCCCCACCTGATGTAATTGAAGGGGGGCCCTCATCCTCCGTGCTGGTCCCTTTTTGGCAGAACAGGCGTCGCATCTCCGACACCAGTCCTGTATGTCGCGCCCCATATTCACCCAATAGAACCTCCGGCGGACCCGAGATATTGTCTTTGTCCTGCCCAAATGGCCGCCGGAGCGGGTACCATGCACCTGTTGCAATATGACGTTCTTGAATTTGTCAGGGACTATCACCAGCCAGGAAGTTCTATCAGAGGGAACCTCCACCCACTTGCGATACAAGATGTTGCCTTTCAATTCCAGGGTCTGCCACTGAGCCCAATACGCCTTTGTTTGCGCCCCGAGGGGGGTGACCTCTTCCCCCTTTGGTCTTTGCCCCAATTTGACCCAATTGAACACCGGCCCCAGGACAGGATCCTCCTGCTGGGCCGTGCTCCATGCCAAATCTCCAAATTCCTCGTCCGCGGTTAGTGGCAAAATTGGCCCTCTCACCCGGGTTGCCCGGACGACGAGAATCGGGGCAGAATCGCCCAATTGCTCCCTCTCCTCGTGTCTCGCACAAAATTTGCAGTTTTCCCCCAGACAAGGACGCCGAGAGAGTGCGTCCGCATTACCATGGGCCTTCCCGGCCCTATGGGCCACATCAAAATCGTACTGCTGCAACTTTTCCAACCACCTTGCAATTTGGCCCTCCGGTTCCTTGAACCAAAGGAGCCATTGCAAGGAGGAATGGTCAGTTCTAACCAAAAATTTCCGCCCGTACAGGTACGGGTGGAAATGGTTCATGGCAGCCAGCATAGCCAATAACTCTTTGCGAGTGACGCAATAATTTCGCTCGGGCCTACTTAAGGCCCGACTATAGTAACCAATCACTCTCTCCACGCCCTCCTGTGTCTGAGACAAAACTGCGCCCAATCCTTCCTGGCTCGCATCCGTGTCCAGGGTAAATGCCCCGTTACTAGTGGGGTAAGCTAGAAGGGGTGCGGATGTTAGACACCCCTTCAATTTTTGGAAGGCCTCGTGGCACTCCCGTGTCCAATTAAATCGCGTCCCCTTCTCCGTAAGCCGGTGGAGGGGACGGGCCAACTCCGCAAATTTCGCCACAAAGCGCCGGTAGTAGGAGCAGAGTCCCAAAAATCCCCGCACCTCCTTGATGGTACGTGGTGCGGGCCACTCCTCTACCGCTTTAATTTTGTCTGGGTCCGTTTTTACCCCCTCGCGGCCGATCACGTGACCTAGATAGGCCACCTCTCTTGCAAACAAAGTGCACTTACTCGGGTTCAGCTTCAACCCTGCCTGTCTGAGGCACCCGAACACCTGGTGCAAATTAGCTACTGCCTGGGGGAACGTTTTGGCATGTACTAGGACGTCATCCAGGTACACCAGGCATGATTGCCATGGCATGCCGCCTAGTACATGTTCCATCAATCTTTCAAAGGTGGCGGGGGCGTTACACAAACCAAACGGCATCACAGTAAACTGATACAGTCCCTTACCTGTGGAAAATGCCGTTTTCTCCTTCCCTGCCCTATCCATCTCCACCTGCCAATACCCACTCTTGAGGTCCAAAGTTGAGAACCAATTTGAGCCCGCAACGGCATCGAGGGTGTCATCAATCCTTGGCAGGGGATATGAGTCCTTGAGTGTCACGTTGTTTAGCTGGCGATAGTCCACGCAGAACCGCGTGGTCCCATCCTTCTTTTTGACCAGCACAACAGGTGACATCCAAGGACTTCCCGAGGGCTCGATCACACCTGCGTCGAGCATTTTTTCAACCTGCTCGTCAGCTTCCGCCCTCTTGCTCCAAGGGAGCCGTCGGGCGGCCTGACGAATAGGCCGGGCCTCACCGGTGTGGATCTGATGTTTCACCAGGCCCGTACGTCCAATATCCTCGGTGGACAAGGAGAAGAGGTCCAAATGGGACCCAACCAGTTTGTGTAAGGCCTCCCTCTGGGTACCTCCCAACTCTACACTACTACGATTTACCATCTCGCAAATGGGATCGGGCCAATTCCTAGAACTTATTGAAGGCTCCCCCTGGGGCCGGCTCGGCTGGACGTTCTCGCCCCTCACTGACGCGACTTCTCTAACTGGGGTGCAGCCAGCTACCTTCGTGCCCCTCACTATAGTGCGTGGTTCTGTGCTAATATTAATTACTCGGACGGCCACCACCGGCCCGTCCGTTTTTACAAGGGTACGGCCCACGATTAAACCAGGTATGGATAGCGCTGCCACCGGTTCGACCAGGCCGCAGGATTCCTGCCATGTCGGGCGAGCTGACCATCGGGCCGGCACTATGGCCTCGGCCCCCGGAGGGATGGTCACGGCCTCAGGAGCCTCCAGCTCCACCCTCTCGGCCATGCTCACCCCCTCCAATGGTAGCTCTTCCACTCCCCATCGCAGGATCCCCCGACTCAAGTCGATTTTACAACCGCTGGCAGTCAACAAATCCAACCCTATTAAGCATGGGTCGCACACCTCCGCCACCCAAACCTCTATCTCTTGCTTTACCGATCCCAACTTGAGGGTCACAAAACCACGCCCTATGATCGGAGCCGTTGCCCCGGTAGCCAACTGCAAACTATGATTTTCCAGACGCTGGATTTTACCCCAGCCGTCTGCACTCGAATTAAGGACCACGGGGCTGATGATCGTGGCGCTGGCTCCCGTGTCCACCACGGCGTCTACCCCCACGCCGGCAATTTTGCACCGAATGTCAAACTACCCGTCCCAATTCGGCCACAATTAATGACCTGTCGCGTCAACGAGGGCTTCTCCCCATCCCCTACTGCCGAACACCGCCCTGCATGCCCGGCACGTTCTAGTTTCCCGGGCCCTGGCGGGGGGGTGTCTGAGGTCGGCTAGGCCGATCTATACGGGGCGGAGTTGAGGGCATCGGTTGGCGGGAAACGTCCCGGCACGGAGCTCGACACTCCCATGCACGGTGACCCATCCGAGCACAATTATAGCACCTCACCTGGTAAGGTGCTTGCCTCCGGTATTCCAAATTCCCCCCTGTAAAGTATCTCGACAAACTGCGATCAATTGTCGTACGCGTTTATTCACTCTGCCGATCAAGGCCTGATTCACAGCAGCGCCATCCGAGCTCTGGCGTAGGGATACAACCCGGTCCCGGTGTAGGGATACAATGGTGAACATTTGCACTGCATACATGACATCCTCCCCTTTAAGTCCAAAATTACCAAGAGCAATACGTGCTAGATTTCCAGAATTGACATTTCAAAAGCAACATTTCCAAACCATGTGAAAATATGTGTGCAAACGGTTATGAGAATAATGAAAATACGTGAAAATAGAACATGTGTCAACGTGAAAAAAAAACATCTTCAAAGATTCAACCGGTCGGGTGCTTTTCTCTCATGCATTGAGCGTCGCGGTGTACCAGTGGATACAGAGTCCGAGGTGATTCCTTTGGGTCGTGGTGTACCAGTGGATACAGAGTCCGAGGTGATTCCTTTGGTCTCCACGAAGGGTGTAGCGTTTGCAGAGGTTTTCGGGGCATCCGAGCCGGCTGGAGCGGCCACGACGATCTCCGGCAGTGGCGGGTCGAACTGTTGTCCTGACTGTGACAATGCTACAGGCTCCATCGACTCACAGTGACGGTAGGTTATGTGGTCCTGATGTCGACGAATTTCGCGGCCGTCCTGCAGGCGAATCACACTGGACAGTGGACCTGGCTTCTCGATGATGTCTCCCGGTAGCCACGTCGCACCTGCACCAAAATTTCGGGCAAACACTGGATCTCCAATGTTGATACATCGACTGTTGGACGTCTTATCGTGCACCAACTTTTGATTAAGCTGGCTCTGATAAACATTTGATGATATGTCTGGTTTGAGATTGTCAAGTGTCGATCTCAAGTGTCGTTTCATCAATAACTCAGACGGAGCTGCACCGGTTGTTGATTGTGGCGTGATGCGGTATTTGAACAGGAGACGAGACAGCTTTGTTTCCAGGGTTCCCTCCTGAAGTTTCTGCAATCCGGATTTGATGATTCCCACGGATCGTTCGGCCAAGCCATTTGAAGCCTGGTGATGTGGGCTGACAAACTTATGTTTGATGCCGTTCCGACGTGTGAACTTGGCAAACTCGGTACTGGAAAAACACGAACCGTTATCACTCACGATCATCCTGGGCAGACCATGAGTGGCGAAACAGCGTCTGAGTCTTTCGATGACAATGGCTGACGTAGTACCACGCGTCACATAGGCATCAATCCATTTTGTGTGCGCGTCCGTAATTATTAGAATCATGCTGCCGTTAATAGGCCCGGCATAATCGAGATGTAGGCGATGCCACGGTTCGCTGGGCCATTCCCAGGGATGCAGTGGCGCTTTCGCAGGTGTATTCCGGGTGCTCTGGCAGGGGTAACAATGTCGAACATGATGTTCGATATCAGCATCAAGATTCGGCCACCACACATAGTTTCTGGCGAGTGACTTCATCTTCACAATCCCGGGGTGACAGTCATGGATTTCATCCATGACCCTGGAACGCAGATTTTTCGGGATCACGACACGACATCCCCAGAGTAGGCAACCATTTTCCACGCTGAGTTCGTTTTTACGTGCTTTAAAAGCCGCAAAATCTGGGTCACCCTCAGGTAGCAAATGCCATCCAAGCTGTACAGCCTGGACAGTTCAGGACAGAACGGGGTCTCGTCGAGTATGAGTGCGGATCTGGCCGGAATCGCCAGCACAATCTTCCAGATGATCCATCAGTGCGATAATGGATCCTGGTGTGGGCGAATCATCAACGGATTCTGGAAGGGGTAACCGACTCATGGCATCTGCATTTGTGATAGACGAACCGGGCTTATAACATATGGTGTAGTCATAAGCAGCGAGAAACAGGGACCAGCGGATGATCCTGGGCGGTAGTGTGTCAGATGTCGCCTTAGTTGGACCAAACAGACTGATCAGCGGCTTGTGATCAGTGCGAATCGTGAAATGATGTCCAAGAAGGTACTGGCGAAATTTGCCGACGCCGAAAACGATTCCCAATCCCATCCTCGTCGCCATGTAAAGTATCTCGACAAACTGCGATCAATTGTCGTACGCGTTTATTCACTCTGCCGATCAAGGCCTGATTCACAGCAGCGCCATCCAAGCTCTGGCGTAGGGATACAACCCGGTCCCGGTGTAGGGATACAATGGTGAACATTTGCACTGCATACATGACACCCCCCCTGTATGTCCGAATTGGGGTACTCTGTCGTGGACTACCGAGTGCCACCGCTGGGGCCGCCTGCCATGGTCCAGGTTCCGCCAGGTGCCGATCCACTAACCTCCGGACCATGCTCTCCAGGTCAGGGCCCCCATCACGGGCCCCATCTGACGCACCGCCACTGCGTGGCGCTCGCCTCCCCGGGCCAGGGGCCTCGCTGCTTCCCAACGGGCTGCAGCGTCGGCCGCCTGACTCATGGTTTGCGGGCGCCACATGGCGAGCTGTTGCCGGAGCTCCAGATCCGGAAGGGCCTGAATAAAGTGATCCAGCGCCAGGCTTTCCTGGGAACTCGCTGCCATGTCCGCGTGTGCAATCCCGACCGCGCGGCGAATATCGTGAGCAAGTTCCCCGATGGTCTCCTGGGGCTTGCGTTTTCGCTGCGCAAGTTGGGCTTTAACAAGCTCGCTTTGCTGTTCAATGCCGAACCGATTAATTAATGCTGCACGGAGAGCTGGCAGGGTGAGAGCACCCGGTGGTAAAGCCGTCAGCACCTCCGCCGCCGCACCGCGCAGTGCCCCCACCAGGTGTACTCCACCTTCGTCCGGATTCCAACCGTTGCCTTTACACACGTACTCAAACTGCGCCAGGTACGCCCTCAAATCACTCTTGCCGTCATACGGCACGAGTGGGACCTTGTGGGCGCCCGAAGGTCGGACCCCGCGCGTCACTCCTTGCGGGATCAACGCGGGACCAACCCGTTCGGGCTCCCACAGTACGTTATTCCCGGGGGGCTCCCGCGCGTCCCCCGTCCCTCCAAACACTACCCCTCCTGGTGTCGATGCCTGGGTCGCCCCTCCGCAACCCGCTACCCACGCCATACCCCCACATCCTTGCTCACCAGCACCCCCCTCACTCCCCATAGCCAAACCTCCTTGCACACCTCCCCTGTCCATCCACTCCGGACCAGTCATACATCTTACCATTGGTCCCTCACGAACACCCGGGTCTACACCACCCCCCAAGCCGACTGAATCTCCCCTCACATCATATACATTGCCACTCACCTCCGTACCTCGTCGTCGCACCTCCTCTGCCACCTGCAAACTTTTTATTTGGTTAGTGAGCACCTCATTATGATTTGAACACAGACCTTGTACATATTCCATGACTTCCTCCTTTATCTCCCTCTTAGTTTCCCTCCGTCTCTTCTTAATTTCACTCACCCCCTCTTCCACCTCCTCTAATTTTTCCTTTACCTCCTTCATCTCCCTGTGCGCCCCCTCTATCTCTTCCTCTAACGCCACTTTAACCGTTTCTATGTGCGTCCTCACCTCTCGGTCCTTCGTCTCTATTACTTCTGTCACCTCTTCCAACTTCTTCGTCAACCCCTCATGTACCATCTGACATTCCTTCTGTGTCGCTATTAATTCATTTTTTATGTCCTTTTGTGTCGCTTTTAACCCCCCGATTATTGCAGTGTTCTTTTCCACTTGGTCCGCTAGTTCCCTTTGTCCGACTGTCAGCTGTTCTACTCCCTTCGTCAGATCCTCTATGCCCCCCTGTAACCTAGCCGTATTATTCCTCACTTCTTTCTCCATACGCTTCTCACCTCGCTTTACCTCCTCGCGTAGCCCCGAAACCTCCTCACCCACCCCTCGTCGTATCTCCTCCTTCATCTCCTCCCTTTCTTTTGTAGATGCCGCCCTCATCTGTCCCAATTCATCCCTCTGAGCATCCAGTTTGGTTTCTACCCCGATTTTTACCTCCTCTATCTGCTCTCCCATTTGTTTAATTTCTCGGGCGGATTGCTCCCCTATCTCCCGCAATTTGCCTTCCATCCTGTTTTCTAACCCCGTTAACCCATTTTTCACCTCTTTTATCCCATTGTCTAACCCCTCAAATTTATTGTCTAATCCCTCACCGGTACCCCTCGCTTCGTCCCTCATTACCCCCAATTGCTCACTCTGAGCCCTCGCTTCGTCCCTCATTGCCCCCATTTGCTCACTCAATCGCTCACTATCAGCCCTCATATCGTCCTTCTGCAGGTTGAGGAACGCCTGCATTTGTACCATAAATTGCTCCATGAGGGCCTGCATTTGGGCCATCCCTCCCACTTGTGCAGCGGGTGCGGCCGCCGTAGCCATGTGCGAGGCGCCATTTTGTGCGTCTGATACTCCCTCAACCGCCTCCTCATTGCTCCCCTCCATTTGATCCTGGGTTACTCCTAACCCCTCCTCTAGCTCACCCACCGGCATTCGATCGCCTTGACCAGCCATGGCGCGATTTCAAAATTCGGGTTTTTGTAAAACAAAACAAATTTCGCCGTTAATAATTTCGAGCGCGTGAAGCGCGCTTCGGGTCCGATCTCACTCCTCGACACCAATTGTTACAGACGCGGTTTTAGATGTTAGTTTACCGAGCGGTTTGGTATTACCGCGTCCATTACAGGATCCCTGACTCACCCGATTCACCCAGAACTTTGGCCGGATCGCACCGCAGCTGCTCAATGAGGGAAAAGACTAAAACGACGAATGCAAAGAGGAAGACGAAGGCAAAGAAAGGTTTGGAAATACTGAATTTATTTACTATTTACACACATAAGCAAAAAGGAAGCAGTCACGTTTATTTACAAGCACATAAGACGCAGGTGACACAGTGCAAATACTAGCTTATACAGACTTAATTAACCCAGGGACAGAACAAACAAAACAAACTCACGTACACAAGAAGGGTGGAAAGGCAGGAGGTGGATGGCTGGAGGGAGAGGGAGGTCCAAGGGGGTCCTGCAGCTCAACCGGCGCGTTTAGCAGCCGCCGTTCCTTTCCGGCCCTGCTCCAAACCGCCGTTCAGGCCCCAAGTGGCTGTTGGGTGTTCTTGCTGCTGCGGCCTCCGCTGCGTTCTCAGGACTTGTCTGACTCGTTGGTCCAAACCCTCAACTCTTTCTTGGTCCCTCACTCTTTACCACCGACTCCTCACCGCAACCAACGCAACCAACTGACCACCGACTCTACTGACTGACTCTTCACCACTCTCCACTTGACGACCGACTCTCAACCAACTCAGACCAACTCACGACTCACTTCCGTGCGCGCCTTTTATAGCGCCTCCAGCGATTAAGCCGCCGGCGTTTTGGACACGCCCATCGGGGTGCTCACCTCGGCCCTGGTTGGTCGCGCGACCCTCGGGCTCCGCCCTGGATGACGACGGGCGGGCACGCCCCTCTTCCCCTCTATGACGAGGTGGAGACACGCCTTTCTTCTCCGACTCAAGCACATGGTCAATGGTGGTTTTGGAGGGGAGGTTATTGAGAATCGAGGGCTCAGCAATGACGAGAGGGGATGTAATATGGGCAATGTGAAGGAAATGGGGATTTTGGGGATGGGAATGAAAGGGGATCTATTCTCTTTCACTGGTGCAATGGAGTACTTCAATTAATGGGAGACACAGCCTTACCCTAAAACACAGAATAAGAGATAACTATCAACAGGGGTATTCTATTACTTGGCTGACGTGTATGCTTGTGGACTAATTATGGGATGCCCTTTCACCTTTACACAGCTCCGGAGGTAGGGGGGCGCAGAATAAACAATAATAATAATCATACAGCACACAATCAAAAAAATACAGTCCTCATCTCCGCAACAATATATATATATATATATATATATATATATATATATATATATATACATATATATTGTTACGGAGTCCTCTACAATCTCCTGGTCTCGGTAACCTCCAAACCCCGAGAGGAGCCCCGGCAGAAAAATATGTTACCCTGCGTTGAAAATCAATCGTGAAACCACACCAATGATTACAAATGAACAAAATTGTATTAGAAATCACACACAGGTATAGCGGTACAACAAATGGCAATTAAGAGTGCACTCTATATACCATTAATAAAGTCAGGTAACTCACGGCGCTGCCAGCGAGTGAAACGGACACTCCTCAATGTCTCTATAACCTTTCCCAAGGCGAATGTGATTCGCTCCAGCGGTCGGTAGAACGCAATCTGGTCGAAGCCCGAATCTCGCTCTCCAGTCGATATTTGAAGCACGTACAGTGGGCGATGGAGCTCGCCCCGCCAAACTGTATAACGGCGTCCTCCAGAGGCGCACCTTCACCACTCACTCAGCAAACCGCAACGTAATTGGAGATGAAGCGGTCGCACACACACATCCCCGACAGATGGTAGGATGTTGGGGTGAAGATGACACGAAGCAAACCTTCATAGTTGTCTGAAGCGCGGGGTTCAAAATGGCCGACGGCTCCTGCTTGAGCCGATGTGACGAGGCGAGGATTCGTCGGAATCACAGCGCCCAAATCTGACTACGCAGATTTCTCCCCTCCAGCGATAATTCCTATCGCCGGATGTCCATTCAAGGAACTCAAACTCCCCTCGCGACTGTCGGTAGACCTTGCTCGTTACGGAGCGCTGACGTCACGCATCTTCTCAGACTTTGCTCGCGCCGCCTCTTCTTCTTCCTCTCTTCCGGTTCGGTTTCCTGTATCATTTAAAGTTAGCCTTTTTAACTTTAGATATCCGTTCCTGAATAATAAACCTTTTGAAGATAATAAGAGTACATAAGATCAGAACTACGTCAAGTGGGTGAAAACCCCAATAACGGAAGTTACGAATCCGTAACACTTCCCCCCTCAAGAAAGAAAGTTTGAACACGGTGAAAACTTTCTTTGCATGCACTCTTTAACCAAACAAAAATAAACCCACAACCCAAATCATCAATTCCCATGAGCAACAATTATCAACATCTCAAAAATAAAGCAACAAAATTTCACACAACCCACAGAGATTTCTAAAGTTAATTCACTCTGGACAAAGCATCAGCAACGACATTGTCCCTGCCCTGTACATGTTCAATTTCCCAGTTGGACTCCTGCAAAGCCAAACTCCATCTCATCCCCCTCTGATTTTACTTTTCGTTTCTTTTGAATGAAGGTTAAGGGGTAGTAATCAAAATCCCAAGTCAAGAAAAACTACAACACTTTTCCCGGTAGGCCGAGCTGAAAGCCAGGTTCCATGATGGTTGGGGGTGGTGAGGCCTGGAAGTATTCACTACATGGACGCCTTTAGGAACGGGGAGTTCACGGTTAGTCCATGCAGGAAAGTTCACTACATGGACGCCTTCAGGAACGTGGCGTTCATGGTTAATCCGTGTCGGAATCTTGGCTCGGCGGCTCCGCAGCATTCAGTGCTTCAACCTTTCCGAACTTTCATAACAATTACGGTGGGACCGCTTGTCACTGTAGTCACATGAATAGCGGTCTCCTTCTCGGCCACTACTCTGACAATCCTTCCTTCGGGAGCTGCCGTAACTCTGGGAGCCTCCATAATAATATCGATTGTGGCCTCCACCAAAACTACTACTCCGTGGTCCTCTTCTGCAGTTCCCACGACACCTATGAAATGCCTTCCCTACTGTTATGGTCCGACCCTCCAACTCCTTGCTATTCAGATCCTTTTCTGCATCTCTGGCGTCCTTTGAGTTTTCAAACGTGACAAAGCCATTGTGTCTCCCTGTCTTTTATCAGCAGCACTTCCAAAAGCAGTCCATATTTGCTGAAGGCAGACTCCAGAACATCTTCCTTTGTTTTGAAGTTCAGTCCACCTACAAATAACTTGCTAAATTTGTCGCCATCCCTAACTGGGGTGTTGTTATTTTCCCTACTGGGCTTTTTAACAACCATCGGGTCACCATAAACTTGTCCACCGGCCAAATCGTTCCCGATAACAACAGATACTCCCTCTACAGGAAGGGTGGCTTGTAAACCTACAGTGACCGGTCCTGACACCACATCGGACTCCAAATGGATGGCATGAAGTGGAGCTCTAACACAGCCACCAATCCCCTGTAAAGGAACTATATCACCAGTTGCCGTCTCTTCTGACAATGGCAAGATGCCTTCAAGCATTAAATATCGATGTGCTCCGGTGTCCCTCAATACCCTAACAGGTCTCCGGTTAGACGGGTCTCCACCCAGTGACACCAACCCCTCTGAAATAAATGGTTGGTAACCCTTTTGAGGGCGATTTCTCACATTGGCCATTGCATTCGGAGTTGTACTAGTCGAACTCCGCTCCTGATTTTCCTTTCCCAGCGCATAACAGTGGGACATCAAGTGTCCAGGTTTATGGCAAAAAGCGCAAGTAGGCCCGGAGGAGAACCTCGTGGTTTGTCTCGAGCCCCCCGGGGAATAAGTCTGCCTTGGAACTGCTGTCTTCGGATTCCTAGAAGTCGTGGTATCAGAGTGGTCCTCATATTCATCTCGAGGCCGCCCCCATGAATTTTCGTTCTCCGCCCCTGATGTACCATAGCTCCCCTGGCTAGGTCGAGGTGAGAAGTTAGGTTTGTGGAACCCCATCCTGTGGGTTAAGGCATAGTCATCTGCCATGGTTGCTGCCTCATACAACTTTGGTACTTTCCTTTCCTCCAGATGTACTTTAATGTCCTCGTGGACACACTGTTGGAATTCCTCCACCAGGACCAATTGTCGCAATAGTTCAAAGTCTTTCCCAACCCCTTTTGAATCACACCACCTATCAAACATGGTTTCTTTCATTCTGGCAAACTCCACATGGGTCTCACTCTCCCTCTTCCTGGCATTCCGGAATTTTTGTCAGTAAGCTTCCGGGACCAATTCATAGGCTTTGAGAATGTTTTTCTTCAATACCTCATAATCTGCACATTGGTCAATCGGTAAAGCCGAATAAATATCTTGAGCTTTACCCACCAGAACACTTTGCACTAATATGGTCCAGGACTCCTCAGGCCAGTTTAGCAGTTGAGCCACTTTCTCAAAGTGTGAAAAAAAATTGGCTACCTCCTTTTCATTGAAGGGTGGAACCAGCCTCACATGTCTGCCAACATCCCAGGTGTTCTGACTAGGTGTCGAACCAATCGGCATGGATGGTACCTCTCCCCGTTCTTTCATTACATCCAGCTCCTTGAGTCTAATTTCCTGCTGAAGCGCCATTTCACGGTCCCTTAACTCCCTTTCGGCTTTTCTCTCCTCTGCTTTTTTTTCTCCTCTCACCTTTCCTGGAGTTCTCTTTCAACTCTCCTTTCCTCTGCTCTTTCTTGTGCTTTTTTCTCTTCTAACCTTTCCTGGAGTTCTCTTTCCTGTGCTGCTCTTCTTTCCTCGAGTTCTCTTTCAACTCTCCTTTCCTTTGATTGTTTCTCTTCTCTTCTCTCTTCTGCTTTCCTTTTCTCTGCTTTTAACCTTTCCTGGAGTTCTCGTTCCTGTTCTGCTCTTTCCTTTTCTGCTTTCCTTTCCTCTGCTTTTTCCCTTTCCTGGCTCAGTAATTGCATCTCCAGTTTCGGGAGCTCCACATCTTCTGGTTCCTCGGGTAACCAATCCCAGGCTACCTCTTTCCATGTTCCTACTCCCACCATAGATTGTATCACCACTGTCTGCATCTCTGCCTTCGTCATATTAGTTCGGACCTCCAAGCTAAAATGTTTGGCCAATTTCAAGAGGTCCGATTTTACTAACGCTCTGAACTCACAGATGCGCCCCTAGGGGTCACTGCAAACTTCTCTGCGTCAAACTCCATGGTGACTATTGTTAACACCTGTTAACCTTCACACAAGAAATTTTAAAAAAACAATTTTTTTTTTTTGGAAAAATTTGGGAATGTTGGAAGAAGTTCCAAATTTGGGAATTCTGGGAATGTTAGGGAATTCTTTCCCGGACTAAATTTAGGGAATTTTATATCCCGGACGCAACCCCAATTTCGAGCCCACGAGTCAATTCGACGAGCCCCCAATTTCTGTTACGTGTTCCTCCCCGACCTCCTGGTCTCGGTATACCTCCGAACCCCGGGAGGAATCATGGCAGAAAAATATATATTACTCCGTGTCAAAATCAAGATCGAAACCACACCAATGGTTACCAACAAAAAGAATATATTAAAAATCACACAGGAATAATGATACAACCATGATAGCCAGCCACCATACAATCAATATCTTAGGATGGTACCATCTGTTAAAGTAATCGAACTCACTGTTCCCAGTACATGGAAAGAACCTCTTCAATGTCTCTATAACCTTCAAGGCGAAGTTGATTCGCTCCGGCGATCGTTGGAACAATGTCCGATCAATAGCAATCGAGGCATAGACGGTCGAAGCGACACAGAAGTCATGTGGTCCAACACCCAGCAAACTTGCGGTAGAATGGACACTCTCCAAAGATGCGCGCCGACGTACACGTTTGCCGTTCAATCAGCGAATCGCCGTGTACTCCTCAAACGCCGCTTTATTGCACAGCCGTCCCCGGCAAACCACCGGAGGATAAGCCCAGCCGACGCGACAAAAACCTTTTCCGATGAAGGCAGCGTGCGGGGCGAAATGGCGGCCGGCTCTCACTTGAGCCGCGGCCTTGAGGCGAAGATTCTCCGGAATCTCACCCCTGTACCTGGCTTCGCAGGCTTTTCCACAACTCCGGCGATAACACCGATCGCACGAGATTCCTTTCAAGGACTCAAAGTTTACTCGCCATGTACGCTCGACCACGCTAGGTACGGAGCTTTTTCAGACCGCGTCGTTTCACTGTCCTCACGCCTTCTTCTTCTTTACCGCCTTTTTTCTTCCGGGTCGGTTTCCTGTATCATTTTACGTTAACCTTTTTAACTTTAGATAGCTGTTCCTGAATACTAAACCTTTTGAGAATATTAATAATACATGATATCCGAAACATGTCAAGTGGGTGAAAACCACAACAGCGGAAGTGACGAATCCGTAACAATATCCAGGATTTTGCTCCACATAGGGTGTACGTAGTGGATATCCAGGAGTCTGCTCCACATAGGGTGTACGTAGTGGATATCCAGGATTTTGCTCCACATAGGGTGTACGTAGTGGATATCCAGGAGTTTGCTCCACATAGGGTGTACGTAGTGGATATCCAGGAGTCTGCTTCTCATGGGGTGTACATAGTGGATATCCAGGAGTCTGCTCCACATAGGTTGTACGTAATGGATATCCATGAGTTTGCTCCACATAGGTTGTACGTAGTGGATATCCAGGAGGCTGCTCCACATAGGGTGTACGTAGTGGATATCCAGGAGTTTGCTTCTCATGGGGTGTACGTAGTGGATATCCAGGAGTTTGCTCCACATAGGGTGTACGTAGTGGATATCCAGGAGTTTGCTCCACATAGGGTGTACATAGTGGATATCCAGGAGTTTGCTCCACATAGGATGTACGTAGTGGATATCCAGGAGTTTGCTTCTCATGGGGTGTACATAGTGGATATCCAGGAGTCTGCTCCACATAGGTTGTACGTAGTGGATATCCAGGAGTTTGTCCACATAGGTTGTACGTAGTGGATATCCAGGAGGCTGCTCCACATAGGGTGTACGTAGTGGATATCCAGGAGTTTGCTTCTCATGGGGTGTACGTAGTGGATATCCAGGAGTTTGCTCCACATAGGGTGTACGTAGTGGATATCCAGGAGTTTGCTCCACATAGGGTGTACATAGTGGATATCCAGGAGTTTGCTCCACATAGGGTGTACGTAGTGGATATCCAAGAGGCTGCTCCACATAGGGTGTACATAGTGGATATCCAGGAGTTTGCTTCTCATGGGGTGTACGTAGTGGATATCCAGGAGTTTGCTCCACATAGGGTGTACATAGTGGATATCCAGGAGTTTGCTCCACATCGGGTGTACGTAGTGGATATCCAGGAGGCTGCTCCACATAGGGTGTACGTAGTGGATATCCAGGAGTTTGCTTCTCATGGGGTGTACGTAGTGGATATCCAGGAGTTTGCTCCACATAGGGTGTACATAGTGGATATCCAGGAGTTTGCTCCTAGGGTGTACGTAGTGGATATCCAGAAGGCTGCTCCACATAGGGTGTACGTAGTGGATATCCAGGAGATTGCTTCTCATGGGGTGTACGGAGTGGATATCCAGGAGATTGCTTCTCATGGGGTGTACGGAGTGGATATCCAGGAGATTGCTTCTCATGGGGTGTACGTAGTGGATATCCAGGAGTTTGCTCCACATAGGGTGTATGTAGTGGATATCCAGGAGTTTGCTCCACATTGGGTGTACGTAGTGGATATCCAGGAGTCTGCTCCACATCGCGTGTACGTAGTGGATATCCAGGAGTTTGCTTCTCATGGGGTGTACGTAGTGGATATCCAGGAGTTTGCTTCTCATGGGGTGTACGTAGTGGATATCCAGGAGTCTGCTCCACATCGCGTGTACGTAGTGGATATCCAGGAGTTTGCTTCTCATGGGGTGTACGTAGTGGATATCCAGGAGTTTGCTCCACATAGGATGTACATAGTGGATATCCAGGAGTTTGCTCCACATAGGGTGTACGTAGTGGATATCCAGGAGTTTGCTCCACATAGGGTGTACGTAGTGGATATCCAGGAGTTTGCTCCACATCGGATGTACGTAGTGGATATCCAGGAGTCTGCTCCACATAGGGTGTACGTAGTGGATATCGAGGAGTTTGCTCCACATAGGGTGTATGTTGTGGATATCCAGGAGTTTACTCCACATAGGGTGTACGGAGTGGATATCCAGGAGTCTGCTCCACATAGGATGTACGTAGTCGATATCCAGTAGTCTGCTCCACATAGGGTGTACGTAGTGGATATCCAGGAGTTTGCTTCTCATGGGGTGTACATAGTGGATATCCAGGAGTTTGCTCCACATTGGGTGTACGTAGTGGATATCCAGGAGTTTGCTCCACATAGGATGTATGTAGTGGATATCCAGGAGTTTGCTCCACATAGGGTGTACGTAGTGGATATCCAGGAGTTTGCTTCTCATGGGGTGTACGTAGTGGATATCCAGGAGTTTGCTTCTCATGGGGTGTACGTAGTGGATATCCAGGAGTTTGCTCCACATCGGGTGTACGTAGTGGATATCCAGGATTTTGCTCCACATAGGATGTATGTAGTGGATATCCAGGAGTTTGCTCCACATGGGTGTACGTAGTGGATATCCAGGAGTTTGCTTCTCATATGGTGTACGTAGTGGATATCCAGGAGTTTGCTTCTCATGGGGTGTACGTAGTAGATATCCAGGAGTCTGCTCCACATAGGGTGTATGGAGTGGATATCCAGGAGTTTGCTCCACATAGGGTGTACGGAGTGGATATCCAGGAGTCTGCTCCACATATGGTGTACGGAGTTGATATCCAGTGGTCTGCTCCACATAGGGTGTGCAGAGTGGATATCCAGGAGTTTGCTCCACATAGGGTGTACATAGTGGATATCCAGGAGTTTGCTCCACATAGGATGTACGTAGTGGATATCCAGGAGTTTGCTCCACATAGGGTGTACGTAGTGGATATCCAGGAGTCTGCTCCACATAGGATGTACGTAGTGGATATCCAGGAGTTTGCTCCACATCGGGTGTACGTAGTGGATATCGAGGACTCTGCTCCACATAGGGTGTACGTAGTGGATATCCAGGAGTTTGCTCCACATAGGGTGTACGTAGTGGATATCCAGGAGTTTGCTCCACATAGGGTGTACGTAGTGGATATCCAGGAGTTTGCTCCACATAGGGTGTACGTAGTGGATATCCAGGAGTTTGCTCCACATAAGGTGTACGTAGTGGATATCCAGGAGTTTGCTCCACTGTTTCACTTCGGTAGCGTTTAGCCGGCGTTCACTCACATTTCGCTAGGCCGGAGTAGTACTCGTAGCAGGTGGAAGACGGGTGAACGCTGAGGGCGCCGTCCTTCGCTGATGTCAATGGGTCACCAGCAGGTACCACAATGTAAAGACGAGAGGACCCTGGTGGACCCAATTATCCCAACCGATGTCTGCATCCCTGGGACCTGGAGGCCTCAAGTCCGGAATTTCCTCAAGACACATCTGAATGTGGACGAAGTTTGGATAATCGTTCTCGTGAGACATATGTCATTGTGGTTGAGATTGTGAATGGGGTGAAAGGAGAAGTTGGTGAGGTGGAAAAGTTGATTATGAAGAGGTTGGAGTCGATGACGTTGGTAATGACGTAATATTAAGGTGGATAGGGGAGGGGAAAGATTTAAATATTCTACCATTTTAATGAGGTAATGAGGAAATAATATGACGATTGATGTAAGAATGACGTCTTGCTTTAAAAACGGGAAGAATGGGGGAAGTGAGGACAGAGTTGGGGTGAAGCTGGGAGTCGGAGGAGGTGGAACGTAGAATAAGGGGAGTGAAGTCCTGGAATGGGGGTTCAGAAATTTGTTCCTTAAACTTCAAATTATGTCCAAACAGCTGAGAGAACGATTTATTTTATACATTCAATAAACAGATAGGAACGAACAGTATAAAGCTGGAGCTGTGATTCATTCGCTCTTCATTCTCTCTTAATTCCCTCTTCATTCGCTCTTCATTCCTCTGTATCCTCGTTCCTCGGCAAGTTCACGCTCCACTTGTCCCGAAGTGTTGAACCTCAGGAAATAGAGTGAGGAAGAAGATTTATTGTAGAGAACACAAGCAAACTGGCTTGGGGAGGGTGGGGAAAGGGGGAAATGCAGGGAATGGGAATGAAGGGTTTAAATTGATATAGTTAGTGTGCTTGGTAGAGGAGAAAAAGGTTTGGAAAGTATGCAGGTTGGACAATTGTGGTTAGTGGTGGGGGATTGTGGGAGGAGGGGAGGGTGTGGGTGGTTATTGGTGGGGGATTGCGGGAGGAGGGGAGGGTGTGGGTGGTTGGGAGTGGGGATTGTGGGAGGAGGGGAGGGTGTGCGTAGTTGGGGTGGGGATTGTAGGAGGAAGGGAGGGTGTGCGTGGTTGGGGTGGGGATTGTGGGAGGAGGGGAGGGTGTGCGTGGTTGGGAGTGGGGATTGTGGGAGGAGGGGAGGGTGTGCGTGGTTGGGAGTGGGGATTGTGGGAGGAGGGGAGGGTGTGCGTGGTTGGGGGTGGGGATTGTGGGAGGGGGAGGGTGTGCTTGGTTCGTGGTGGGGGATTGTGGGAGAGGGGGAGGGTGTGCGTGGTTCGTGGTTGGGGATTGTGGGAGGAGGTGAGCGTGTGCTTGGTTAGTGGTGGGGGATTGTGGGAGGAGGGGAGGATGTGCGTGGTTCGTGGTTGGGCATTGTGGGAGGAGGGGAGGGTGTGGGTGGTTGGGAGTGGGGATTGTGGGAGGAGATGAGGGTGTGGGTGGTTAGTGGTGGGGGATTGTGGGAGGAGGGGAGGGTGTGGGTGGTTAGTGGTGGGGGATTGTGGAAGGAGGGGCGGGTGTGCGTGTTTGGGAGTGGGTATTGTGGGAGGAGGGGAGGGTGTGCGTGGTTGGGGGTGGGGATTGTGGGAGGAGGTGAGGGTGTGGGTGGTTAGAGGTGGGGGGTTGTGGAAGGAGGAGAGGGTGTGTGTGTTTGGGTGTGGGGATTGTTGGAGGAGGGGAGTGGTGCGTGGTTGGGAGTGGTGATTGTGGAAGGAGGTGAGGGTGTAGGTGGTTGGGAGTGGGGATTGTGGGAGGAGATGAGGGTGTGGGTGGTTAGTGGTGGGGGATTGTGGGAGGAGGGGAGGGTGTGGGTGGTTAGTGGTGGGGGGTTGTGGAAGGAGGGGAGGGTGTGCGTGTTTGGGAGTGGGTATTGTTGGAGGAGGGGAGGGTGTGCGTGGTTGGGAGTGGTGATTGTGGGAGGAGGTGAGGGTGTAGGTGGTTGGGAGTGGGGATTGTGGGAGGAGATGAGGGAGGATGTGGGTGGTTAGTGGTGGGGGATTGTGGGAGGAGGGGAGGGTGTGGGTGGTTAGTGGTGGGGGGTTGTGGAAGGAGGGGAGGGTGTGCGTGTTTGGGAGTGGGTATTGTGGGAGGAGGGGAGGGTGTGCGTGGTTGGGGTGGGGATTGTGGGAGGAAGGGATGGTGTGCGTGGTTGGGGGTGGGGATTGTGGAGGAGGTGAGGGTGTGGGTGGTTAGTGGTGGGGGGTTGTGGAAGGAGGGGAGGGTGTGTGTGTTTGGGTGTGGGGATTGTTGGAGGAAGGGAGGGTGTGCGTGGTTGGGGTGGGGATTGTGGGAGGAAGGGATGGTGTGCATGGTTGGGAGTGGAGATTGTGGGAGGAGGGGAGGCTGTGCGTGTTTGGGAGTGGGGATTGTAGGAGGAGGGGAGGGTGTGCGTGGTTGGTGTGGGGCTTGTGGGAGGAGGGGAGGGTGTGCGTGGTTGGGAGTGGGGATTGTGGGAGGAGGGGAGGAGAGGGTGTGTGTGGTTAGTGGTCGGGGGTTGTGGAAGGAGGGGTGGGTGTGCGTGTTTGGGAGTGGGTATTGTGGGAGGAGGGGAGGGTGTGCGTGGTTGGGGGTGGGGATTGTGGGAGGAGGTGAGGGTGTGGGTGGTTAGAGGTGGGGGGTTGTGGAAGGAGGGGAGGGTGTGCGTGGTTGGGTGTGGGGATTGTGGGAGGAGGGGAGGCTGTGCGTGGTTGGGGTGGGGATTGTGGGAGGAGGGGAGGGTGTGCGTGGTTGGGAGTGGTGATTGTGGGAGGAGGGGAGGATGTGCGTGGTTGGGGTGGGGATTGTGGGAGGAGGGGAGGGTGTGCGCGAATGGGGGTGGGGATTGTGGCAGGAGGGGAGAGTATGGGTGGTTGAGGGTGGGGATGGTGGGAGGAGGGGAGGATGTGCGTGGTTGGGGGTGGAAATTGGGGGAGGGGGGAGGGTGTGGGTGGTTGGGGGTGGGGATTGTGTGAGGAGGGGAGGATGTGCGTGGTTGGATTTGGGAGTAAGAGGTTGGGGCTTGGGGGGATCGAGAGTGTGGGAATGGGAATATGGTTGGGGGTCGGTTTGTAAATGTTGATGGGATCTTGTCGGATTTTGGGAATACCGACATTGGGAGTGTTTACAGCTACATGCAGGTATTGAGGGAGTGAATCGAGAATACAGCGTGAGGTATGGTGGGGTACAAAAGTAGTTGGGGGTGGGGAGGAGGGTTAAAGTGTGAAATAAAAAAAGTTAAGGTTTGTTGTTTGGAAAAGACGAGGATGGAGATTATGTGAAAGATGGTGTTGAGGAATTAGCAATGAGATGGGGAGGGGGTGGAGGATGAGAAATAGAGGACGTGGTTATGCGGACACGGTGTTTGGAAATACAGCAATGAGGGGCTGGGGGTTGAGGAGGGGGTTGGGGAGTGCAGTCAAGTACTGTATGTATGAGGATTTTAAGAGTGCAGCAATGACCGGGGAGGGGTTTATTGGGGAGTGCAGGGCAGCGTGGAGTGTGTCCTGTGGCGCTCTTTTTGCACTCGCCGAGCTCGCCGTGACCGCCTGAAGCATCCTCGTCTCGTCCGTGCTGTGTCCGTGCAGCGTTCGTGCCGCGTCTGTGAAGCGTTCGTGCCGCGTCGGTGAAGCGTTCGTGCCGCGTCTGTGAACCGTTCGTGCAGCGTCCGTGCAGCATTCGTGCTGTGTCCGTGCAGTATTCGTGCAGCGTTCATGCCGCGTCTGTGAAGCGTTCGTGCAGCGCCCGTGCAGCATTCGTGCCGTGTCTGTGCAGCATTCGTGCCGCGTCCGTGCAGCATCCGTGCGTGTCTGTGCAGCATTCGTGCTACGTCCGTTCAGCGTTCGTGCCGCGTCCGTGCGTGTCTGTGCAGCGCTCGTGCCGTGTCCGTGCAGCGTTCGTGCCGTGTCCGTGCAGCGTTCGTGCCGTGTCCGTGCAGCGCTCGTGCCGTGTCCGTGCAGCATTCGTGCCGTGTCCGTGCGTGTCCGTGCAGCGTTCGTGCCGTGTCCGTGCAGCGTTCGTGCCGTGTCCGTGCGTGTCCGTGCAGCGCTCGTGCCGTGTCCGTGCAGCATTCGTGCTGTGCGTGTACTACTCTGCTCCACTACCTGAAGAGCCATGCTATCCGATCTGTCGCTGGTCGCGGCGCTTCTGTTTGCAGGTACGAGTACAGGTACAGGTGTACAATAACGCTATTCTGTAACAATTGGAACATTAATTGTAATAATTGTGTACGTTGTCATTTATTACACGATACATGACCATTATACAACAATATTATACGTATTATAGAACAAACAAGGGGCATTTTATATGATTGTGTATAATATAGCATATTATACACTTAATTAACAATATAAGGGATGAATACGCTCATCACAATTAGTACAAAACACCAATGGACTCGTTATTGCAATGTGTACAATGCAACAATGGACTCGTTATTACAACAGATACAATGCAACAATGGACTCGTTATTACCATATGCACAATGCAACAATGGACTCGTTATTACCATATGTACAATGCAACAATGGACTCGTTATTATCATATGTACAATGCAACAATGGACTCGTTATTACCATATGTACAATACAACAATGGACTCGTTATTACAACATGTACAATACAATAATGGACTCGTTATTACAATATGTACAATACAACAATGGACTCGTTATTACAACATGTACAATACAATAATGGACTCGTTATTACCATATGTACAATGCAACAATGGACTCGTTATTACCATATGTACAATGCAACAATGGACTCGTTATTACAACAGGTACAATACAATAATGGACTCGTTATTACAATATGTACAATACAACAATGGACTCGTTATTACAATATGTACAATACAACAATGGACTCGTTATTACCATATGTACAATGCAACAATGGACTCGTTATTACCATATGTACATTGTACAATGCAACAATGGACTCGTTATTACAACATGTAAAATACAACAATGGACTCGCTATTACAATATGTACAATACAACAATAGACTCGTTATTACCATATGTACAATGCAACAATGGACTCGCTATTACAATATGTACAATACAACAATGGACTCGCTATTACAATATGTACAATACAACAATGGACTCGTTATTACAATATGTACAATACAACAATGGACTCGCTATTACAATATGTACAATACAACAATGGACTCGCTATTACAATATGTACAATACAACAATGGACTCGTTATTACAATATGTACAATACAACAATGGACTCGTTATTACAATATGTACAATACAACAATGGACTCGTTATTACAATATGTACAATGCAACAATGGACTCGTTATTACCATATGTACAATGCAACAATGGACTCGTTATTACCATATGTACAATGCAACAATGGACTCGTTATTACAACATGTACAATACAATAATGGACTCGTTATTTCAATATGTACAATACAACAATGGACTCGTTATTACAATATGTACAATGCAACAATGGACTCGTTATTACAATGTGTACAATGCAACAATGGACTCGTTATTACAACATGTACAATACAACAATGGACTCGTTATTACAATATGTACAATGCAACGATGGACTCGTTATTACAATGTGTACAATGCAACAATGGACTCGTTATTACCAAATGTACAATGCAACAATGGACTCGTTATTACCATATGTACAATGCAACAATGGACTCGTTATTACCATATGTACAATGCAACAATGGACTCGTTATTACCATATGTACAATGCAACAATGGACTCGTTATTACCATATGTACAATGCAACAATGGACTCGTTATTACCATATGTACAATGCAACAATGGCCTCTTTATTACATTATGTACAATGCAACAATGGACTCGTTATTACCATATGTACAATGCAACAATGGACTCGTTATTACAATATGTACAATGCAACAATGGACTCGTTATTACCATATGTACAATGCAACAATGGACTCGTTATTACAATGTGTACAATGCAACAATGGACTCGTTATTACCATATGTACAATGCAACAATGGACTCGTTATTACCATATGTACAATGCAACAATGGACTCGTTATTACCATATGTACAATGCAACAATGGCCTCTTTATTACATTATGTACAATACAACAATGGACTCGTTATTACAATATGTACAATACAACAATGGATTCGTTATTACAATATGTACAATACAACAATGGATTCGTTATTACAATATGTACAATACAACAATGGATTCGTTATTACAATATGTACAATACAACAATGGACTCGTTATTACAATATGTGCAATACAACAATGGACTTGTTATGACATTATGCACAATACAACAACAGACTCATCATTATACATTATGCACAATATAATAATGTATAGATTCTATTTTCATTTACGATACGACAATGAACACTTTACAACATTGTGCACAATATGACAATTTTAATATATAATGTACAACGGGTGTATATAATAATGATAATGTTGTACTCGGACATGTGTATTATATTATATTATATTATATTGTATTGTATACAACAATAGACGTTTTATCAGATTCAAACACTTTGTTTAATCTCCGACTGGAGACCTGAATCTCTGCATCACGATCATCTCACTATTAATCACATTTTATTTCTATCAGATTCATCCCAAACATATCATTGTTTATGATCCTTAATTTCCCGAAGAAACGAACGAGTCTTTCCTCATTTTCTCTTCTGTCTGTATCAATGAGACGATGTTTTCTACCAGTCTGGACACCACTAACCACTCTCTCCCCAAACGTTTGGATCAATCCATCCCACCCATCAACGTTTGAAATAACCCCCCTTGCTCTCACATCTGCATCAGTGTCACCCCTTCCCCATGTCTGTATTAACCCCCATTCCCCCCTACATCTGCATCAGTGTCACCCCTTCCCCATGTCTGCATTAACCCCCATTCCCCCTGACATCTGCATCAGTATCACCCCTTCCCCATGTTTGTATTAACCCCCATTCCCCCCTACATCTGCATCAGTGTCACCCCTTCCCCATGTTTGTATTAACCCCCATTCCCCCCTACATCTGCATCAGTATCACCCCTTCCCCATGTTTGTATTAACCCCCATTCCCCCCTACATCTGCATCAGTATCACCCCTTCCCCATGTTTGTATTAACCCCCATTCCCCCCTACATCTGCATCAGTATCACCCCTTCCCCATGTTTGTATTAACCCCCATTCCCCCCTACATCTGCATCAGTATCACCCCTTCCCCATGTTTGTATTAACCCCCATTCCCCCCTACATCTGCATCAGTGTCACCCCTTCCCCATGTTTGTATTAACCCCCATTCCCCCCTGCATCTGCATCAGTATCACCCCTTCCCCATGTTTGTATTAACCCCCATTCCCCTCACATCTGCATCAGTGTCACCCCTTCCCCATGTCTGCATTAACCCCCATTCCCCCCTACATCTGCATCAGTGTCACCCCTTCCCCATGTTTGTATTAACCCCCATTTCCCCCTACATCTGCATCAGTGTCACCCCTTCCCCATGTTTGTATTAACCCCCATTCCCCTCACATCTGCATCAGTGTCACCCCTTCCCCATGTCTGCATTAACCCCCATTCCCCCCTACATCTGCATCAGTGTCACCCCTTCCCCATGTTTGTATTAACCCCCATTCCCCTCACATCTGCATCAGTGTCACCCCTTCCCCATGTCTGCATTAACCCCCATTCCCCCCTACATCTGCATCAGTGTCACCCCTTCCCCATGTTTGTATTAACCCCCATTCCCCCCTACATCTGCATCAGTGTCGCCCCTTCCCCATGTTTGTATTAACCCCCATTCCCCTCACATCTGCATCAGTGTCACCCCTTCCCCATGTCTGCATTAACCCCCATTCCCCCCTACATCTGCATCAGTGTCACCCCTTCCCCATGTTTGTATTAACCCCCATTCCCCTCACATCTGCATCAGTGTCACCCCTTCCCCATGTCTGCATTAACCCCCATTCCCCCCTACATCTGCATCAGTGTCACCCCTTCCCCATGTTTGTATTAACCCCCATTCCCCCCTACATCTGCATCAGTGTCACCCCTTCCCCATGTTTGTATTAACCCCCATTCCCCTCACATCTGCATCAGTGTCACCCCTTCCCCATGTTTGTATTAACCCCCATTCCCCCCTACATCTGCATCAGTGTCACCCCTTCCCCATGTCTGCATTAACCCCAATTCCCCTCACATCTGCATCAGTGTCACCCCTTCCCCATGTTTGTATTAACCCCCATTCCCCTCACATCTGCATCAGTGTCACCCCTTCCCCATGTCTGCATTAACCCCCATTCCCCTCACATCTGCATCAGTGTCGCCCCTTCCCCATGTCTGCATTAACCCCCATTCCCACCTACATCTGCATCAGTGTCACCCCTTCCCCATGTCTGTATTAACCCCCATGCCGCCCTACATCTGCATCAGTGTCACCCCTTCCCCATGTTTGTATTAACCCCCATTCCCCCCTATATCTGCATCAGTGTCGCCCCTTCCCCATGTTTGTATTAACCCCCATTCCCCCCTACATCTGCATTAGTGTCACCCCTTCCCCATGTTTGTATTAACCCCCATTCCCCCCTACATCTGCATCAGTGTCACCCCTTCCCCATGTTTGTATTAACCCCCATTCCCCCCTACATTTGCATCAGTGTCACCCCTTCCCCATGTTTGTATTAACCCCCATTCCCCCCTACATCTGCATCAGTGTCACCCCTTCCCCATGTCTGCATTAACCCCCATTCCCACCTACATCTGCATCAGTGTCACCCCTTCCCCATGTCTGTATTAACCCCCATTCCCCCCTACATCTGCATCACTGCCACACCTTCCCAATGTCTGTATTAACCCCCATTCCACCACACATCCCCAACCCCACTTCTGTATCAATGAGACGATGTTTTATACCAGTCTGGACATCCCACAAATCCATCCCCCCTACGTCTGCATCACGCCACCCCCACCACCTCCCCTCTCCACATTTCCATCACCCCAAGCCATCTTCACCAGTCTCCACAACCCTCAACCCTCAACCTCACGTCTGTAACAAACCCCCCTTCCCACCCCTATAACAACCCCATCACATCTGCATTGGTCTCTGCAACCCTCTGACCACACGTCACATACATACATACATAGATACATACATACATACATACGCACACATATAGACACACATACATACACGCGCACACACACACACACACACACACACACACACACACACACACACACACACACACACACACACACACACAAACATACACATACACACACGCACGCACACACACACACACACACACACACACACACACACACACACACAGTAAGTACACTACCCTCCCCTACGTGTCTGCCTCAATCCTCACAGACCCCCCCTCCCTGCCCCCACCCCAAGCTCTAATAATAATAATCTCTAATCCCCCTCCACACTACATCTGCATCAACTCAGATTGCACACGTCCCAGTTTGGTCTTGCTACTCCATTTTGCACAATGCAAAAGTATATGCCGGTGCACCAGCGGCCTGGCCACCTCAACTCGATAAATAGCTATTGTCTAAACAACAGTTAAATGTGTGGTTTCGCATTTACAAATACAATGCTTTCAGAAAGTATTCACACCCCTTGACATTTTTCACATTTTGTTGTCACAGCCTGAATTTAAAATGTATTAAATTGAGATTTTAAAAAATCACTGATCTACACAGAATACTCCATAATGCCAAATTGGAATTTTTTTTTTCTCGAAATTGTCACGACATAATTAAAAATGAATTACAAAAATATCTAATTTACATAAGTATTCAACCCCCCTAACCCTATCATGAGTCAATACTTCGTAGAATCGCCTTTGGCAGTGATTACAGCTTCGAGTCTTCTTGGGTATGTCTGTATCAGCTTTGCACATCTGGATTTGGGGAGGGTTCTTTCTTTGCCCATTCTTTCTTGCAGATTTTCTCAAGCTCTGTCAGGTTGGACGAGGTGCGTCAGTGAACAACAATCTTCAAGTCTTTCCACAGATTCTCAATGGGATTCAAGTCTAGGCTCCTGATGAGCTACTCAAGGACTTTCCCATTCAGGATATGAAGCAAATTCCAGTGTTGCTTTGGCTGTATGCTTGGAGGTCATTGTCCTGTTGGAACGTAAATCTTCGCCACAGTCTAAGGTCTTTTGCACTCTGAAGAAGGTTCTCCTCAGGGATTTGCCTGTATTTGACTCCATTCGTTGTTCCCTCGATCCTCACAAGTCTCCCAGTCCCTGCTGCTGAAAAACATCCCCATAGCATGATGCTGCCACCACTATGCCTCACGGCAGGGATGGCGTTAGATCGGTAATGGGCTGTGCTCCGTTTCCGCCAGACGTTGCGCTTTGCATTCAGGCCAAAGAGTTCAGTTTTCGTCTCATCAGACCACATTATCTTTTGCCTCATGCTCTCAGAGTCTTTCACGTGCCCTTTTGCAAACTCCAGGTGTGCTGTCATGTGCCTTTTTCACAGAAGTGGCTTTCGTCTGGCCACTCTCCCATAAAGCCGAGATTTTTTGATGTGCTGCAGAGACTGTTGTCCTTCCAGCAGGTTCTCTCATCTCAGCCAAGGAACTCTGTAGCTCTGTCAGGTGGTCATTGGGTTCTTGGTCACCTCCCTGACCAAGGTCCTTCTTGTCCGGTTGCTCAGTTTGGTCAGACGGCCAGCTCTTAGAAGAGTCTGGAGAGTTCTATATTCTTCCCATTTCCTAATGATGGAGCTCGCTGTGCTCTTGGCAACTTGCAACACCCTAGAAATTGTTTTATAACCTTCCCCAAATCTATGCCTCCTCACAATTCTATCTCACAGTTCTACAGACAGTTCCTTGTACTTCATGATAGAGTTTCTGCTCTGACATACACTGTCAACTGTGGAACCTGATATAGAAAGGTGTGTTTCTTTCTAAGGCATGTCTAATCAATTGAATTGACCACAGGTGGACCAATCAAGTTGGAGAGACATCTCAAGGATGATCAAAGGAACTTGGGTGCACCTGAGCTCAATTTGAGTGTCATAGCAAACGGGGTTGAATACTTATTGACTCAAGACATTTCAGCTTTTCATTTTTAATTACTTTGTTAAAATTTCTAAAAAATAAATTCCACTTTGACATTATGGGATATTATGTGTAGATCAGTGAGAATTTTTTTAATTTAACCCATTTTAAATTCATACTGTAACACAACAAAATGTGAAAAAAGTCAAGGGGTGTGAATACTTCCTGAAGGCACTGCCAACTAGAAGTCTAAATGATTTTTTTTTTCGATTAAAAGAAATGTTTTTCACCCAAACATTTTTGGTTTGTGTTTTTGCAGTTGTGACGCAATCTAGAAGCACTGCAGTCACAGCCATACAATCGCAAACGCCTTCGGCCCGATCACCACACAGGTCAGCGTTCGATGAGAATTTGCCATCATTGCCCTCAGATTTTGTGCTTGAGGACAACAGTGCAAGATTATCAAGAACCATTCAAGTTGGGGTGGCGGAAGTAGGAAGTGGGGACAATGATGGACTAATCCCCACCAGGACCACCGATATGCCGTTTCTTGGCTCGACTACGGCAAATGGAACATCCTTTACTTCAGATGCAAGGAATGCGACTATGAAAAGAGAAACGAAGGGCACTGTTGATGGAGGACAAGGGATGCAGAAGAATGTTGTCACAGAAGCGGCTGTCTCGGTGACAGATAGCAGGACCGGCGATACGAAGGACTTGAAAAAGGTGGTCGATTCAGATGATGGGTCAGGTGAAGAAGGAAGTGGAAGAGTTGGTTTCTCCACAGTGAGTGAAAGAGTACCACTGACTTTGAAAACATCTTCAGAATCCTCCAGGAGCACTCCAACAAGCTGGACAGTGAGCCAGGAATATGTCGAGAGCAGCTATGGCTTCTATAATCAGGTGGTTACCTCTGATGGTGGTTATAGTAAGATAGAGAAACAGAATACTGTGACAACAGGTGAAGGTGAGCCCTTCACGTCTCGACTAATTACTCCAGTCCTCGTTAGCGTGACTGTGTCCCACAACGAGTTTGCCAATGAAGACGTGCAAAGTGCAGAAATCCATATTGCAGAAAACATTCCAATATCATCAAGTGAAACACCTGTCACAGCATCAATAGGTATATTGACTACATCGCCCCACACGACCACTTTTCTTGTGGACGAAAGCCAATCAACTCCACAAGATGCTCGGAAAACAATCCATACATTTCTTAGAAATGACAAAAATACACCTGGATTCAATCCAACAAAATTCCAGGACCTTTACACAGAACCACCAACTGCTCTTGCAGCAACAAAAAAGGGGCAACTGGCAACATTTGACCTGGACCTGAGTGGTGGAGGTGACTTTTCTGAAATAACAAACGAGCCGTTTTCCCCATCTTTCCGTCCAGCATTTGTGGAAGAGTTGGATACAATGGAGATGTCCAAAGAAGTCCAGACATTTACAATCACGAATAGCCAATCCATCCACACGACGTTCCTGGAGCCAACATTGAGGCAACCAAGTGATCAGGAAGGACCCAAGGCAGAATTTAATATCTCCTCAATTCAATCAGCAACAGTAAAATGGAGGGATGAGAGGATGGTGGTAGCACCGATTGTTGCAAATACCACCACAACTACTGCGACAGACAGCCATGAAAACGCACTCAGTGCAACTTCAGTCAGCCAAGACCTGGAACGAGGCTTTGTTGTAATGGGAAGACCCCGGCGAAGCTGCCGGTTGGGATACCGCCGGTCAAATGGGTCGTGCGAGACAGTGTGCTCACTGTCACCAACCTACTGCCACAACAATGGACGCTGCTATATAGTGGAAGGTGTTGGACCCATGTGCAAGTGAGGCAAACCATACACCCAGCTGATTTGCTAACGATTGTGATTTAGAAGGTGTAGGATTGACCTAGTGGTATTTGATAGATTAAAATTGACACTTAAGCCCCAGTCACACTGGGCCTGTGACCAGGTTACGACCTAGCTGCGACCGAAAATTTTGTGAATCGCGGGCAAATCGTAGAAAGAGCGTGCGACTGGTCGCAGAGGTCGTGGGTGATCGCCAGAGCAAAATCAGTCGCAGCAAGGTCGATGGTCATATTCAAAACTTCTGACCTGCGATTCCAAATCGTAAGAGGCCGTAGACAGGTCTTACATGGTCGTACCACCAGTCGCGCATGGACGCACCACCAGTCGTGCATGATCGCGGGTCAAGTAGTCGCAAGATTGGTCGTGCTACTGGTCCTGCCACCTGACGATTGGTGATGCCACCTGTCGTTCAACCTCACGATCGGTAGTGCGACCAGTCACGACCTGTCCCGACTGGTTGCACGATCTTACAATTGATCGCCACCACTATTCGCATGATTACATACGATTGATCTTGCGATCGATCTTCTCCAATCGTTGGTGATCGCACAACCACGCGTACCACCAATCGTACGATGACCTACCATAAGTCATAAGAGCAATCGCAGTTTGCGATCGCAAATGGAGATCGTAGCAAACATTGCTGATTGGTCGTACCTCGGCCAGATTGCCATCAATCGCACGATCCAGAAATCGTACGATCCAGTGTGACTGAGGCCTAAGGATACGTAGTTGGTACATCTAGCAAATGTAGTTCATAATGATGTGGAGAACACCAAAAGGATCACCTTGAAAATGCATGCATGATGTGTCGCTCAGAAGCAAGCAAGGGTGTGCATGAATGTGCAGGTGTGCTTCGGCTGAGTTCAGTTGGTACCGGGGTTCCCGCTGCCAGTCGGTCGTCACCGACTTCCAGGTGGCGAGTGTGGCTGTTGCCGTGGGTCTGCTGCTCTTTGCCCTCCTCGTTTTCCTCCTCCTCGCCTTCGCAAAGAGGCTTCATGTTCTCGGAGCCGAGATCCGACAGTTGAGGGCCGTTAAGGGGTGAGTATTTGTATTATGAGTTACCAGGATGTTTGTCTTGCTTCAAAGTAAAGAAGACCAAAGCAAAATGACCCGAATGGTCCTCTACCGGATGGAAAATTATATGGTTCGGAATGTTTCAAACGGCAGGTAGTCAGATGGTCTACATTTGGGATTATCGCGTTTTACTCCTTCAAGAAAGGCATCGGTGGAGGGAATGGAAGATGCAGTGCAAAGACAAATGACTGGACAGGCAAAGGAAGCCATTCGATGCCATTTGCATGCTGGTCACGGCTCATGCTGGCAGCACACTCGGATGTGCCCCCGTGAGCATGTGGAGTGGGAAGATGAGCAGAGGATGAAAATAAATTCCGCTGATCATTTGTCTGACCTTCATCTAGAAACAAACCCACCTGAGCTTGCTTATTTATTTATTTATTTCAACATTCCTCAACCACCATTGAAATAACAATGCACATAGCCTGAGTTTAATTTATTACCATTTGTTCCGGTCTACACTGAACCACCTTTCGAGGCCATTTTTCCCCACAGAGCAGGGGGTTTTTTGGGGGGGTTTTTTGTATACAAGATCGAGGCTCGTGAAAGAGCTAACATTAATCACACAAAAAGTCAACCGACACATAAAACACAAAATAAGGGGAGCGGAACACAAGATGGGGAGAGAGGGGGAAGGACACAAACACAACATTTGAGAGCAGGGTCACCGAGAGAAATGTGGGAGGGAGAGGGCTTGGGGGGAGGTGGGAGAGGTATAAAACATATGGACACTGCAAGGACTTCCAGGAAAGAAGTTGGAATTTCAAAAAAAAAAGTGTATCTGGGGTGAAAATTAGCGGGGGTAGAAAAGATCAAGGTTTTGGATGGGGGAAGATAGATGGTGGTGAACAGCTGTTTTAAAG
Source organism: Myxine glutinosa (assembly GCF_964187855.1). Classification (NCBI taxonomy): domain Eukaryota; kingdom Metazoa; phylum Chordata; class Myxini; order Myxiniformes; family Myxinidae; genus Myxine; species Myxine glutinosa. The sequence goes on along the minus strand of NC_136272.1, from coordinate 84,495,667 downwards.
ACCTGGAGGGAGGAGTGGGATTGAAAGGAGTGGGGGAGTTTGTTCCAGAGGCGGGAGAAAAGGGGAATGAAAGAGTGAAGGTGAGCAGAGAGCATAGATTTTGGCAGTTTAACCATAAGAGCGTTGCTGGCAGATCTTGTGCGACCTCTAGGAATATTATGGGGACAGAGCACAGAGAGAGCTGGGGGAGCAAGGCCGGAGAGGAGTCGGTAGAAGACAGAAAGACCACCAACCTGCCTGCGGTGAGTGAGTGAAAGGCCCTCGGAGTTAGCTTCATCGCGGGAGATTCCAATGATTCTGAAAGCTTTGGTTTCAACAGCGTGAAGCTGAGCTAGGTGTGAGGCAGGAGCACCGGCCCAGAGGGAGGAACAGTATTCCATCAAGCTGCGGATGAAAGCCTTGTATGTGGTGAGGAGCTCAGGTGTGCCAAGGAAGGACTTCGCACGACGGAGGATGCCCAGTCGGCGACTGGCTTTGGAGGCCAGCTTGGAAATGTGGTTTTCCCTAGAAAGATCATGGCAGATAGTGAGACCCAAAAGCTTGAGCGACAGAACTTCTTGGAGAGGATTGTTGAGAAAGTAGATGGGAGGGTTTTCCAGTCGGTCTTTTCAGAGAGACATTGTAAGAGTGTGAGATTGTCAGGATTGAAAGACATGTTCTACTTGTTTGACCAGTCTGTGATTTTGTGGCCCTACTGTCTGCAAATTAGTCCCGTGGCGCCAGAATGTCCAATCCCATTATTAATTGGCAATTGGTCACCGGCTTTGACACCAGTACAATTTTTTTATCATGGAGCCCAGACATCAAAAAGCGACACATACCGAACAAACAGTTTCAAACGGAGCATTTAAAATTTTAAATTGTAGGAAATATGACAATAAGTGTGAATTGTTGCTCCCATATTGACGGCTCGTCGACAGGAGATGCCATTTGCATTTTTGCATCTCCATCCCTACCCCGCTTAAATTCGTGTGCGGGCAACTTGTAAAGATCAATGAAGCATTGTAAACCATTTGATTATCCAATGAGACTGATGTGTTTTCACAGTTTGGCAAGAAACTTGAATTGATCACACAGCAATGACACAGTCACATCCAGCTCTTCTCTCAACACACAGTCTTCTTTGTGTGCACCCTTGAAGCTCAAAGACGACAGTCATTCCTGAAGTTCCTCTTTCCCTTTTTATCCCTGCTAGCAGTAGTACAGCCCACTGGGATTTGTCGTGGGCACCCTATTGCATTCCCTGAAACCGAATACGGAACCTACAATAAATGCTGTCCAAGATTTCCCTGAGGTCATTGAGAATCAACAAGAAAGTGTGGACCGGCATCACCTTACCTCCTCTGTGCAGGTCAATAGTGAGCCAGAGAGGTTTTACTGGCAATCAATCAGGGAGTGGCATGCCAGTTCTCCTGTGCCTAGCTCTGCTTCCACTACCCACAGGATCCAAATCCTTAATAATGATGCTTTCATCCAGACCTAAACCCACTACCTGTGGTGTAGGACTACCCCGGGGACCTTTATTACTTGCAAAATCGAAGATTTTTCAAGTATTTTGGTCGGTGCCGTTGGTGGTTCTGTCTGTTTTTTTTTTTTTTTTTTTTTTTTTTTGTGTGTACATTGTCGAGGCTCGTGAAAGAGCTAACATTTATCAAACAAACAAATCAAACAAATAAGCAAACAAAGTATATAAAAAGGGGAGCGGTCGACAAGATGGGGAGAGAAGGGGAGGCAGCACACAAACACAACATTTGAGAGCAGGGACATCGGGAGATGTTTTTGGAGGGAGAGGGCCTGGGGGGAGGCAGGATAGGTATAAAACGCAAGGACACCAAGGACTTCCAGGAAAGAGGTCAAAAATCACCTCAAAAAAGTGGATTTGGGGTGAAATTAGCGGGGGTAGAAAAGATCAAGGTTTTGGATTGGGGAAGATAAGAGATGGTGGTGAACAGCCGTTTTAAAGACCTGGAGGGAGGAGTGGGATTGAAGAGAGTGAGGGAGTTTGTTCCAGAGGCGGGAGAAAAGAGGCATGAAGGAGTGAAGGTGAGCAGAGAGTCTTGATTTCGGCAGTTTAACCATCAGAGGGTTGCTGGCAGATCTTGTGCGACCTGTAGGAATATTTGGGGGACAGAGCCCAGAGAGAGCTGGGGGAGCAAGGCCGCAGAGGAGTCGGTAGAAGACGGAAAGACCACCAACCTGCCTGCGGTGATTAAGTGAAAGGCCCTCGGAGATAGCGTCATCGCGGGAGATTCCAATGATTCTGAACGCTTTGGTTTCAACAGCGTGAAGACAAGCTAGGTGTGAGGCAGGAGCACCAGCCCAGAGGGGAGAGCAGTACTCCATTGAGCTGCGGATGAAAGCCTTGTATGTGGTGAGGAGCTCAGGTGTGCCAAGGAAGGACTTCGCACGACAGAGGATGCCCAGTCGGTGACTGGCTTTGGAGGCCAGCTTGGAAATGTGGTTTTCGCAGGAAAGATCATGGCAGATAGTGAGACCCAAAAGCTTGAGTGACAGAACTTCTTGGAGAGGATGATTCAGAAAGTAGATGGGAGGGTTGTCCGGTCGGTCTTTTCGGAGAGACATCGTAAGAGTGTGAGATTTGTCAGGATTGAAAGACATGTTCCACATGTTTGCCCAGTCTGTGATTTTGTCCAGGTCTGCAGAGAGTGAGGAGGCTGCAGACTGCCGATCTGAGGGATGAGGAATGGAGCGGCAGAGAGTGGAGTCATTAGCAAAGAGATAGAGAGGATTTTCAAGAGAGTCAGAGAGATCATCGATGAAGACCAGAAAAAGCACAGGGCCCAGAACACTGCCTTGGGGAACTCCAGCCTGAACAGGAAGAGGAGATGAGAGAAACCCATTCAGGGCCACACGTTGACGACGACTAGAGAGGAAGTCCGCCAGCCATGCGTGGAGATTTCCATGGATACCAAAGGAGGAGAGTTTGGTGAGCAGAGCGGGGTGCCAGACCGTATCGAAGGCACGTGATATGTCGAGGGAGACAGCTCTAATTTCCTGTTTGGCATTGAGGACCTCCATCCATTGTTGAGACAGCAGAAGCAGCATGTCCAGAGTAGAGTGACCTGGTCTGAAACCAAATTGATGATCAGAGATCAAGCCATTGGAGAAGAGGAAAGATTTCATATCCGAAGCAATGATGGATTCCATGACTTTGCTGATAATTGGGAGAAGGCTGATTGGTCTGTAGTTGCTAGGATCTGTTTTTGCACCTTTTTTGTGCAAAGCGGTGATGTTGGCTGATTTCCAAGCAGATGGCAGTTGACCTTGAGCAAAAGAGAGGGTGAAGAGAACAGAGAGAGGGAGTGAAAGAGCGGAAGAACATGATTTTAGGACCCGTGGGCTGATGCCGTCAGGTCCAGTTGCAGAATCAGAGTCGAGGGTTGACAGAAACTTTTCCACCTTGTCAGGAGGAGAGGACACGGAGTCCAGGAGCAGCTGGGTACGACTGGGTATGGTGGGTACAGAGAGGGATGGGTTTGGGACACAAGATTTAGAGGCAAACACAGAGTTGAGGCATTCAGCTTTTTCACGTGCGGAGTCAGCTGTGTGGCCGTTTGAGGTAAGGGAGGGGATGGAGGGGGAACAAACACCAGAAACAGATTTGACCAGATGCCACCAGGATTTGGAAGAGGGAGACAGATAAGAGAGTTCGGTCTTGAGAACGGAGAGATATTGTTTACTGGCTCTCCTGAGGGTGGACACACACTTGTTTCGGGCTTTGTGAAAGGAAATGAGATTTCCTTCCGTTGGATTTGCTTTCCAGGAGACGAAGGCAAGTTGTTTCTGGGCTACAGCCTCACCACAAGATTCCGTGTACCATGGACGGGAGGAAGGGTATGACAACTGAAGACGAGATGGGATAAATCTGTGCATGAGAGAGAGCAATTTACTTTGGAAGAATTCCCAGGATGAGTTGATGTCAGAGGTGGTAGAGATGGGAGACCAGTCCAGATGATTGATGGCTGCTTGAAGACCGTGCCAGTTGGCCTGAGTGAAATGCCAGACTCGTCGACGCTGAGCAGGCTCCCTGAGAATGGTCAGAGAGATGTCCACTTTAACAAGGACATGATCAGATGATCCGATTGGAGCAGAAGAAGAGCAGCAGACATTTTCAGGGAAGTTAGTCATAACCAAGTCCAGAAGAGAAGATGCTCCGTTGACTGAGATCCGGGTCGGGAAATTGACAGATTGTGTCAGTCCCAGTGAGTCACAGAAGTCCTTTGCTGAGGAGCCTTGGCTGGTGAGAGAGGTACCCACACCCAGCCAACTGGCATGGTGACAATTGAAATCACCACATATGAGGAAGAGAGAGTTGGGATGAGTCGATAGAAGTTGGTCCATATTATCAGACAGCGAGATGGAGATGGAGTCATCACTGTTTGGTGGACGGTACAACACACATATATGAACAAGAGGTGGGAGCGAAGGGGAAGCCGTCGCCAGAGGTATTCCTGGGGGTGAGGTGGAGAGAGTGCAGTGCAGGGCGAGTGAGGAAGAGAGTTTTTGATAAAGATAGCAACCCCACCTCCAGGACGAGGCTCAGGTCTATCATACCGGAGGAGGGAGTAACCCGGAAGAGATACTAAGGAATCAGAGACATTATGAAGGAGGAAAGTTTCTGTTAAGCAGATCACATCTGGTTTGACAGAAGCAACCTGTATAGAGAGATCAGTTAAGTTTGAACGAAGGCCCCGGATGTTTGAGGTCTATACCGTTAATGAAGAGGAAGGAGGAGCATCGGATACAGAACAGGGGGGGAGGAGGGGTAGGGTAAGATGTGGAAGAGGTGGACGAGGTAGGGAGAGCTGTTGAAGGTGTGTCAGAGATTTCAGAATAGCTCGGAGAAAGGGAAGGATGGGGCAGACAAAAGGTTTGATCGTGATTGGGTGAGGCACAATGAGGTGTTATTTGAGGAGGGGGAAGAGTGAGGCAGAAGGTTGGGGGAGATGGAGGTGAGAGTTGGAAGGGGAAAGAAGCGGGGAGGACGCTTTGAGGAGGGGGAGTGAGAGGGGGGGAATTGAGAAGAAATGAGGGTGTGGAGATTTGAAGGGGAGGGGTGAGGGGGGAGTTTGGGAGGGAAGGGACAAGGGGAGGGATTTGAAAGGGATGGGATATGGGGGAGATTTGGAAGGGAGGGGTGAGGGAGGAGTCTAGGAGGGGAGGGGCGAGGGGGAGTCTTGGAGGGGAGGGGTGAGGGGGTAGTTTAGGAGGGAGGGGGCAAGGGGGGAGATTTGAAAGGGATGGGTGATGGGGAGGATTAGGAGGGGAGAGTAAAGGGGGAAGATTTGAAAGGGATGGGTGATGGGGAAGATTTGGAGGGGAGGGGTGATGGGGAAGATTTGGAGGGGAGGGGTTATGGGGAAGATTTGGAGGGGAGGGTGATGGGGAAGATTTGGAGGGGAGGGGTGATGGGGAAGATTTGGAGGGGAGGGGTGATGGGGAAGATTTGGAGGGGAGGGGTTATGGGGAAGATTTGGAGCGGAGGGGTGAGATTGGATTTTAGAAAGTGTACGATTAATGGGAAACGAACATTTATTGCAAAATGAGTTTCTTGTGACCTTCGAGTTAAAAATACGTTTAAGGACGCTGGATGGAGGATGGAGTGCAGGAGAGTTTAGGGAATGTAGAAAAAAGGCACTATAGGAGATGAAATTTTTTTTTGGGATGAATAGATTTGGTGAGCAAGTCGAAAGCAGCCTTTTAAAGAAGAAGAAGAAGAAAAGGTGTTATAATATATGACGGAATACAGAACTTGAGGGGAAAGTGTAAACATTGAAGGTTAATAACAGTGAAAACTATCTGGGGAAATGGGGGAGAAACACGTGGTCGAAGAACGAACGAACGAATAAGAATGAATAAACGAATGAGAACAGAGAAGGAAATGTTTTTTTTTTTTTTTTTTTTTGAGTTGAGATTTACACAAGGAAGTAGGCTATGGGGTGAAAAGACTGGGAAAACAGAGAACGAAAGTTATTGGAGCACAAAACGACGGACCGCTGAGAGAAAAACAAAGCCTCAAGGTTGTACAGTACACTGTACAAGGCCTCAAGACACGACACGAATTAGCACGATTTTCAATACAGGTATGAAAGATTTGCACCGAAAATCTTCCTCGGGACACAATATACGTACACACACCATAAAATAAATACAGTTATAACGAAAATACAAATGGGAACAATTACTTAACTTCGATTTCAAATCGCTCGCGACGCGGCAAAGGCCTTGCGGCAAACAGACGATTAATTTATGAAAGATAAACACCGAGAAACTTCCAAGGTGCACACTATAACTTCACACACCGAAAGATAAATACAGTTTCGACAAAATACAATTGTGAACAGACTTAACTTTGAAAACGTGGAGACCGTGTGGAGCTTCGAGAATCCCTGCCGCCGTTTCCAAGGTTTGTCTGTTTGTCACCGGCCTACAGGTCACAATTCTAAACCGATCGTCACGAAACTTTACCAAGTTGTATAGGTCGTCCCAATTGAGGAGACTATTGATTTTGGGGTCAAAGGTCAAAGGTCATCTGGAGGTCAAATTTCTAAAATCGCCATTTAAAATCCGATTGACTTGAAAATTGAACAGCATTTGTATATCAAGTCACTAAATTGGGAAATGAACTATTTTTGAAGTCAAAAGGTCAAAGGTCAACTCAAGGTCAAATTTTTCAAATCATAAATGTTCATCTAAAAAGCCGTCAATTCTCAACCGATTGACTTGAAAATTGAACAGCATTTGCATATCGAGTCACTAAATTGGGAAACATACTATTTTTGAGGTCAAAAGGTCAAAGGTCAACTCAAGGTCAAACTTCCAAAATCATCACTTTTCATCTGAAAAACCGTTAATTCTCAACCGATTGACGTGAAAATTGAACAGCATTTGCATATCGTGTCACTAAATTGGGAAACATACTTTTTTGAGGTCAAAAGGTCAACTCAAGGTCAAACTCCCAAAATCATCACTTTTCATCTGAAAAACCATCAATTTTCATCCGACTTGAAAATTGAACAGCATTTGCATATCGAGTCACTAAATAGGGAAACCAACTATTTTTGGGGTAAAAGGTCAACTCAAGGTCAACCTTCCAAAATCATAATTTTTGATCTGAAAAATCGTCACTTTTCTTCCTATTGACTCGACCTTTGATCAAGATTGTCAATTTTAATCTTGATTAAATGGACAATTTGCTGTATCAATGGAAAAAAAAAATTCTTGGGGAGGGGGGGGGGGGCGGATTTTGCAAGTGTCATGCTCTGCATGACGTCTTCTTGTTTAGTTTTTCATGCAGGTGGACCAGGTTACTGTCATTTCAGGACATGGGCTTTGACGTCATAATTAGTAATCTTAGTGGTGCTTAGATGTGACAATCGCACAAGGTGACAAGTGTGGTGACAGGTTGTATCACCGGCGGAGTTTGGGGCGGAGGGCAGGGGGGGGGGGGGGCAATGGCCCCACCTTAATTTTTTTCAGTAGTTTACAATGAAGAAAAAAACATCCCCTATTTAAACGTGAGTAACAAAGCGAAACAGAACCCAAGTGCATGGATTTCTTCCTCCAGCCACGGAAGATATCGCGGTATTTGCATAGAGTGACGTGATTGGCTGCATCCTTTTTCAAATCAGATTAACAACTTTGAAATGTGTGATTTTTCACAAAGAAGGATTTTCCCAAATGAAGCCACTTCGGACATTTTTTCTGCAATGAGACGGATTAGAAACTGTTTGTGCTGAACTATGCAGGAAGAAAGATTTACTTCACTGACTCTTCTTCACATAAGAGGCGATTTAACTGCGAAGCTGATTCCAGAGGACATTGTGGACGTTTACACTAACCGAAGGGAAAAAACGATTATACCTACATTAGTCATTAAGGTAAGAACAGTATTTATATTAAGACAATGTTCATGTATGTGAATCACCGGGAGACATGATTCATAAAGTGCTCGATTTATTTATTTATTCAAGAATTTGTTGTTAAGCTAATAGTAATATTGGTGGTAGCTGGTAAACATGTCAAACTAGAATGCATCTGAAATTTGCAAAGCCCGTCCGCATCCGTTTGTTTTCAGATGTCGTCCTCTTCTTCTTCCACCTGCTCAAAATAATGAAAACAGTTAAAAAAAAAAAAGGAAAAAAAGAAAAGAAAATTGATGATTTTTATTCAGCCTTGACCTTTCAGCTTTAGATCTAAAAATAATCAGTTTCTGGCTTTCGATTGGTGAACCAATTCTGTGACCCAATATGCAAATTCTTAAAATTTCAGGTCTATCAGATGAAAATTGACAATTTTATGTGATATTTTATGTGACCTTTGACCTTTAGACCAAAATTCTAAATTTGCCTTCTCCATTTTCTCATAATAAAGCTTTGTTGAAAATTTGATGACAAAACTCAAAAGGTAAAAAAAAGTTATGGAACACACACACACACACACACACACACACACACACACACACACACACACACACACACACACACACACACACACATACATGTACACATACACACACATACATACATGTACACATACACACACATATACACATACACACACACACACACACACACACACATACATACATATACACACATACACACATACACACACATACACACACACACATACACACACACACACACACACACACATATACACACACATACACACACATACATATACACACATATATATATATACATACACACACACACATACATACATACACACATACACACACATATACATACACACACACACACACACACACATGCTGTGCAGGGGACAGCTAAAAATCAGGCTAAAACAAAAAACAAGGATGATTAAATTATTAAAATTAACTGTATTTGTGATTTCACGTTCACTGTAACTTCAGTAACAAACGGTAATTTTGGAAGTCAGACCCATTATTAATATTAATCCCCTGCCCCCCCCCCCCCCCAACAGAGAGGTCAAACTACACCTATGGGCTGTATGGAAGATAATGTAGAACTTCTCAACCCATTTCCACTAAAGTAGGCATACTCGCATTTTTGCATATGAAGGTAAGCATTATCGTTAGGTTTATGTCATACCTGCGCATCATCTCTGTCCTGGCTATCTCACTTCCTTGTGTTACAAGTCACTGTGGTGCCTTATCATGGTTTCCTATACTCAATAAATTACATGCAAATTCAACATTGAGGTCCCAAACACTAATACCATAAGCCTTGTGTTTCTGGCTGATAGTTGAACCTTAATTATTTATTTTTGGTGGTGTGGACCAATCATTTGGCCAATCAATACTGGTTTACTTTGAATTTGGAGTGAAATGATGGATCCACAAACCACCTCCCACCCTTTGGTAGCACTCCAGGAGCTCTATTGATCAAATGACCACGTGGGTTGCTTATTCATAACTCTTCAGGTCCTTTGGTAGGCCTACCCCACCATGCATGGACCTTATTGGTTTTCAAGTGAGAATGAATATGATCGCTGTGCCATCGTCGAGGTTTCAGCTCCGTTTCGGTTTGGTTGTTTATTGATCCTTGAACTATGTTCACCTTCCTTTTTTTAACTTCAGTCCTTGCCTCGTGACCCGAAGCCACACAGAAGGAGCAGGTGACAATTTCTCTCTCTCTACCGTGGCTGCCGAGTCTTGTGGGCCCCCCGCTCCACCTGCACCTCCTCTAGTCCCTCCTGCACCACCTGGTCCACCACCCGGACATAAGATTATTGAGGCGACCCTCCGTTCCCGAACTCCGCCACTAAACTACTATGATAACATGCTGTGCCAGGTAAGATAGTGGGAGAGAGGGACATTGAGTATGATTAGGGGATGAATTGACAGGTTGATGAATGCAACTGAGATCTTGACGGTAGGAAAGTGGGATGAGATGTGGAGGTGTGTGCTAACAAGGAGTCTACCTTGCTTAAAGATGAGTGTGCTGATGTAGAGTACTCGATGAAATAAGTTAGTGATGGTTGATCAGAAAAACCGTCAGTTCCTGATGTGCACTTACAGATTAATGATGTACAGTCACGTGAAAAAGTAAGTACACCCCATGTAAAGATTTGACTTTTTCAACATATTTCAACATACAGCTATTTGATCTTCATTTCAACAATATTGATAGATAAAGGTGATATAATATAACAAATATCAGGAAACATTTACATTTTGTAGTCCATTGTATAATTTAAATAAACATAAATGCAAATTTCGCATGTGGGAAAAGTAAGTACACCCTTGGCTCTAATAGGTGGTTTTGCCCCCTTTGGCAGAAACAACCTCAAGTGGGCGTTTCTTATAACTGTCTACCAGTCTCTGACATCGACTGGGAGAAATTTTTTCCCTCTCCTCCATGCAGAATTCTTTCAGCTGTGCGATGTTTGAGGGGTTTCTTGCATGCACAGCTCGTTTCAAATCCCCCCACAACATCTCGATGGGATTTAGATCCGGGCTTTGACTTGGCCATTCCAGAACCCTCCATTTCATTCTTTTCAGCCATTCCTTGGTGGATGTACTGGTATGTTTAGGGTCATTGTCATGTTGCAAGGTCCACCTTCGGTTGAGCTTCAACTATCCAACAGATGGCCTCACATTATCCTCAAGCACCCTCTGGTACAATGAAGAATTCATAGTGGATTATATGATGGTGAGCTGCCCAGGCCCTGATGCAGCAAAGCTGCCCCAAACCATAATATTTCCACCACCATGCTTTACAGTTGGTATCAGGTTCTTGTGGTCAAATGCTGTCTTTGGTTTTTGCCAAACATGTCTTCTGGTACTGTGGCGAAATAGCTCTACCTTTAACTCATCTGTCCAGAGCACATTGTTCCAGAAGTGTTGGTCTTTGCCTGGGTGTTCATTGGCAAACTTTAGTCTTGCCCTGATGTTCTTTCTGGACAGCAAAGGTTTCCTCCTGGCACACCTCCCATGTAGATCAAATTTGTGCAGCCTCTTTCTCATGGTAGACTCGTGCACTTTGACGTCAACAGTGGCAAGAGCTACCTGTAGGTCCCGTGATGACATTCTGGGGTTCTTAGAGACTTCTTTCAGCATCTTGCGGTCTGCTCTCGGGCTGAACTTGCTGGGGCGTCCTGGCCTGAACAAGTTGGCAGTTGTTTGGAATCTTCTCCACTTGTACATGATCTTCCGGACCGTCAAATGATCGATTTCAAATTGTTTGGAGATCTTTTTAAATCCCTTCCCAGGCTCGTAGGCATCTATAAACTTCTTTCTGAAGGCCTCAGAGAGCTCTTTTGATCTTGGCATGGCGACGCCGCACACTTCAACAACAAAGAGGAAACCAAACTAAATCTCTGAGGTTTAAATAAGACAGGTTCCTCCAAGATCCTCTCTAACGATGTTCTAATCATTTACACCTGAGCTGGTGCACCTGATTCTAATTTTAGGTATTTGAAGTAGTGATAAATGTAGGGGTGTACTTACTTTTTCCACATGCGAAATTTGCATTTATGTTTATTTAAATTATACAATGGACTACAAAATGTAAATGTTTCATGATATTTGTTATATTATATCACCTTTATCTATCAATGTTGTTGAAATGAAGATCAAATAGCTGTATGTTGAAATATGTTTAAAAAGTCAAAACTTTACATGGGGAGTACTTACTTTTTCACGTGACTGTATATGATGATGTGTACTATACTGTGTACTACAGATTAATGATGTATATGATAATGTGTGCTATACTGTGTACTACAGATTAATGATGTATATGATGATGTGTACTATACTGTGTACTACAGATTAATAATGTATATGATGATGTGTACTATACTGTGTACTACAGATTAATAATGTATATGATGATGTGTACTATACTGTGTACTGCAGATTAATGATGTATATGATGATGTGTACTATACTGTGTACCACAGATTAATGATGTATATGATGATGTGTACTATACTCTTTACAAGGCGTTGGTGCTGCCAAAGCAGTTTGTTGTCATGGGTGGTTTACCATTGCCTTCCCAGAAGTCGGGAAGAGTAGGAATTTTGGAATTTGTTCAAGGTGCCGGCGATATCTCGCCTACTCTTCACGAAAGACACCGCGTGATCTTCAATGTCCACTAACTAGTGACAGCGGACTGGACGCCCAGTTTAATGCCCCTCCGAGGGACAGCGCACACATAGATGAATCACCCGACCTGTGAAACACCAGGATGACAGTTTATAGGTGGGCCGAGATTCACACCCAGTTTCGAGGCGAGTGCGCGTACCTCAAAGCGATCCTACCAGCCTGCTATGTACAGTATATATCTGATAAATATATTGTGTAATGAGCTGTCAAGTTATTACATCAAGAAATACGAGAAAGGTTGATCCTTCCCCTTCTTGCATGAAGGCTGTGTGTGTGTATGTGTGTGTCTGTCTGTCTATGTGTGTGTGTGTGTGTGTGTGTGTGTGTGTGTGTGTGTGTGTGTGTGTGTGTGTGTGTGTGTGTGTGTGTGTGTGTCTGTGTCTGTGTGTCTGTGGATGGACTATCCTAATTCATATGTGCGCAACATCTCCTAACCCCTGTACCCATACACCACCATGAACACTCTTTCCCCTTCCACTCCATTTAGTCGATAATAAATAAAGGGCCTCCAACATGATTTAACATCTTATAGCTTGACGAATTAGAAGTCTCACAACTCACATGTTGAACTTAGTCAAATAACTTCAAATCATTTTGGATCCCTTACTGCAGGACTTGGAATCGAATGCGAGCACCGCTTTTCTATCTGTCGGCCTGATTTGTGGATGTACCATGGTTTATATTGTACACCGCACCTTTCCTATGCCATCTCCAGGCATTGCAAATCGTCATTGCTGGGCACCGAAGGGGGCTCGGCAGTGACGCACGCTGAAAGGGAGTACTCAGTTTTCACTCTGGTTGTTTGTTTTCTTGCTTTCTTTCTTGTTTGTTTGTCCGGGCGATATCTCAGCCATCCTTTGAGCTAGGAAGCTGAAATTTCGGCACAGTAGTGAGCAAGTCCTTTGTCAAAAACGGTATTTTTTGTTTTTTGATTAATCAATAAATTGAGGAGTTATTTAATTATTAGCGATTAATTAAGTACTTATTTAATTAATCAAATTTCCTTTCTCTTCTGACCATTAACTCAGGCACCTTTTGAGTTAGGAAGCTGATATTTGGACATGCCAATGACCAGGTGATTTGGCTGCAAAGGCTATTTTTGATTTATTAATTCATCAATTAATCAATTAATCGATTAATTATTTAATTATTCGATTAATTACTATTTTTTTTTTTTTTTCAGTTACAGATTCTGATGAAATGGTGGTGGTTTTTGTGTTCTGTGACTGAATTGATTAATAATTTAATTTTTTAATGATTATTATTTATTTATTTTCATTATTAATCATTTATTTATTTTCTTTCTCATTTGGCCAATATCTCAGGCACCTTTTGAGCTGGGAAGCTAATATTTGGACATGACAGTGACCAAGTGATGTGGCTATCAAGGATATTTTTGATTTATTGATTAATCATTTAATCGATTAATTATTTATTGATTAATCGATTAATTATTTATTGAGTAATCAATTAATTATTTAATTTTTTATTAATGCCTTATTTAATTAAATTTCTAAAAGATACATCTTCGGATGAAGCACTAGTGGTTTAGTTATGCTATTAGCCAATTGATTAAGAAAATATTTTGTGATAATCTTTTATTGATTTTAATTATACAATTAATCAATCAATTAGTGTACACCTCTCCCTCCCAATGCAGCCTCAATGAGCTGCACTGCTGTATTGCCGGGCGCCGGTGGCACCCCGGCAATGCCGCGCTGTAGGATATTTAATTATTTGGCATGGGGGTGGTGTACTTTGAATGTATCTGTACTTGTTTTATTTGTCTTTTCTAATTCACACACTTCTTTATACCATACCAAGAAAGAGCACATCTCCACAGACCGGTTCATTCGTCCAGAGTTACGGATTTTTTTTTGGTATACAACATTGAGGCTCGTATGATAAAGGGAGCGGGAGACAGGATGGGGAAAGAGAGAGAAGCACACAAGCACAACAACAGTAGAGAACAGGGGCATCGGAAGATCTGTGGAGGGAGGGGGGTGGGGGGGGGGTACACGGTATAAAACAAATTGGTACTACTATGAATTTCAGGAATGAAGTTGGAGATTGAAAAAGGTACATCTGGGGTGTATTAACGGGGGTAGAAAAATTCAAGGCTTTGGATGGGGGAAGATAAGAGATGGCGGTGAACAGCTGTTTTAAAGACCTGGAGGGAGGAGTGGGATTGAGGAGAGTGAGGGAGTTTGTTCCAGAGGCGGGAGAAAAGAGGAATGAAGGAGTGAAGGTGAGCAGAGAGTCTTGATTTTGGCAGTTTCACCAGAAGAGGGTTTCTGGCAGATCTTGTGTGTCTTGAAGGAATATTTGGGGGACACAGCACAGACAGAGCTGGGGGAGCAAGGCTGGTGAGGAGTCGGTAGAAGACAGAAAGACCACCAACCTGCCTGTGGTGAGCGAGTGAAAGGCCCTCAGAATCAGCTTCATCGTGGGAGATTCCAATGATTCGGAAACCTTTGGTTTATACAGCGTGAAGCCTGGTGTGAGGCAAGAGCACCTGCCCAGCGGGGAGAGCAGTATTCCATCAAGCTGGGTATGAAAGCTTTGTATGTGGTGAGGAGCTCAAAAGTGGCCAGAAATGGTTTATTTCCATAGAGTTGCTGTTGGGTGAATTACCCCAGAGTTACGGATGGGTTAATTACCCCAGAGTTACGGATGGGTTAATTACCCCAGAGTTACGGATGGGTTAATTCCCCCAGAGTTACGGATGCTTTCATTCCCTCAAAGTTGCGGATGCATTAATCCCTCCAGAGTTACGAATGGGTTAATTATCCCAGAGTTACGGATGGGTTAATTCCTCCAGAGTTACAGATGCATTAATTCCCCCAGAGTTACAGATGCTTTCATTCCCTCAAAGTTGCGGATGCATTAATCCCTCCAGAGTTACGAATGGGTTAATTATCCCAGAGTTACGGATGGGTTAATTCCTCCAGAGTTACAGATGCATTAATTCCCCAAGAGTTACAGATGCATTAATCCCTCCAGAGTTACGGATGCATTAATTCCTCCAGAGTTACGGATGCATTAATTCCTCCAGAGTTACAGATGCATTAATTCCCCCAGAGTTACGGATGCATTAATACCTCCAGAGTTACGGATGCCTTAATTCCTCCAGAGTTACGGATGCATTAATTCCTCCAGAGTTACGGATGCATTAATTCCTCCAGAGTTACGGATGCATTAATTCCTCCAGAGTTACAGATGCATTAATCCCTCCAGAGTTACGGATGCATTAATTCCTCCAGAGTTACGGATGCATTAATACCTCCAGAGTTACGGATGCATTAATTCCCCCAGTGTTACAGATGCATTAATCCCTCCAGAGTTACGGATGCATTAATCCCTCCAGAGTTATGAATGGGTTAATTCCCCCAGAGTTATGGATTGATTAATTCCTCCAGAGTTATGGATGCATTAATTCCTCCAGAGTTACGGATGCATTAATCCCTCCAGAGTTACGGATGCATTAATTTCCCCAGAGTTATGGATGCATTAATTCCCCCAGAGTTACGGATGCATTAATCCCTCCAGAGTTACAGATGCATTAATTCCCCCAGAGTTACAGATGCATTAATTCCCCCAGAGTTACAGATGCATTAATTCCCCCAGAGTTACAGATGCATTAATTCCTCCAGAGTTACAGATGCATTAATCCCTCCAGAGTTACGGATGCATTAATTCCCCCAGAGTTACAGATGCATTAATTCCCCCAGAGTTACAGATGCATTAATTCCCCCAGAGTTACAGATGCATTAATTCCCCCAGAGTTACGGATGCATTAATTCCCCCAGAGTTACAGATGCATTAATCCCTCCAGAGTTATGGATGCATTAATTCCCCCAGAGTTACGGATGCATTAATTCCCCCAGAGTTACGGATGCATTAATTCCCCCAGAGTTACGGATGCATTAATTCCCCCAGAGTTACGGATGCATTAATTCCCCCAGAGTTACAGATGCATTAATTCCCCCAGAGTTACGGATGCATTAATTCCCCCAGAGTTACGGATGCATTAATTCCCCCAGAGTTACGGATGCATTAATTCCCCCAGAGTTACAGATGCATTAATTCCCCCAGAGTTACAGATGCATTAATCCCTCCAGAGTTACAGATGCATTAATTCCCCCAGAGTTACAGATGCATTAATCCCTCCAGAGTTATGGATGCATTAATTCCCCCAGAGTTACGGATGCATTAATTCCCCCAGAGTTACGGATGCATTAATTCCCCCAGAGTTACGGATGCATTAATTCCCCCAGAGTTACGGATGCATTAATTCCCCCAGAGTTACAGATGCATTAATTCCCCCAGAGTTACGGATGCATTAATTCCCCCAGAGTTACGGATGCATTAATTCCCCCAGAGTTACGGATGCATTAATTCCCCCAGAGTTACAGATGCATTAATTCCCCCAGAGTTACAGATGCATTAATCCCTCCAGAGTTACAGATGCATTAATTCCCCCAGAGTTACAGATGCATTAATTCCCCCAGAGTAACAGATGCATTAATTCCCCCAGAGTTACGGATGCATTAATTCCCCCAGAGTTACGGATGCATTAATTCCCCCAGAGTTATGGATGCATTAATTCCCCCAGAGTTACGGATGCATTAATTCCCCCAGAGTTACAGATGCATTAATTCCCCCAGAGTTACAGATGCATTAATTCCCCCAGAGTTACAGATGCATTAATTCCCCCAGAGTTATGGATGCATTAATTCCCCCAGAGTTACGGATGCATTAATTCCCCCAGAGTTACGGATGCATTAATTCCCCCAGAGTTACGGATGCATTAATTCCCCCAGAGTTACGGATGCATTAATTCCCCCAGAGTTACGGATGCATTAATTCCCCAAGAATTACAGATGCATTAATTCCCCCAGAGTTATGGATGCATTAATTCCCCCAGAGTTACGGATGCATTAATCCCTCCAGAGTTACGGATGCATTAATCCCTCCAGAGTTACGGATGCATTAATTCCCCCAGAGTTACGGATGCATTAATCCCTCCAGAGTTACGGATGCATTAATCCCTCCAGAGTTACAGATGCATTAATTCCCCCAGAGTTACAGATGCATTAATTCCCCCAGAGTTACAGATGCATTAATTCCCCCAGAGTTACGGATGCATTAATACCTCCAGAGTTACGGATGCCTTAATTCCTCCAGAGTTACGGATGCATTAATTCCTCCAGAGGTACAGATGGATTAATTCCCTCAGAGTTATGGAGTATCGTTGAGAGAGAGGAAGACAAATGATGAATTGCGAAAGATGATGGGAATAGAGCCTGTGATGGATGCTGTGAAGAGAAACAGGTTGAGATGGTTTGGTCATGTGTTGAGGAAGGATGAAAGTGACTGGTTGAGAAGAGTGATGGAAATGAATGTAGAACGAAGTAGAAGACGGGGAAGACCGAGAAAGACTTGGCTAAAGATGGTCGAATAAGAAATGCGGGCAAGGGGGTTAACAAGGGGAGATGCAGAAAATAGGGCAAAATGGAGAACATTGTCATGGGGACCGCAAGGCTAACCCCCGCTCTTGCATGGAAAATGGCCTTAAAATGCCTGCTGTTGTTGTTGTTGTTGTAGTTATAGATGGGTTAATTCTTCTAGAATTCGATATATATATATATTTTTTTGTATACTGAATCGAGGCTCGTGAAAGAGCTAACATTTATTTCACAAACAAATCAACCAGACAAACAAAATATACAAAAAGAGGGAGCGGAAGACAAGATGGGGAGAGAAGGGGAAGCACACAACCACAACATTTGAGAGCAGGGAGAAGTGTGGGAGGGAGAGGGCTTGGGGGCAGGAGGCGTGGGAAGGGGGGGGGGGGGTGGGAGAAGTATAAAACACAAGGGGACCGAAATTAGCGGGGGTAGAAAAGATCAAGGTTTTGGATGGGGGAGGATAAGAGATGGTGGTGAACAGCTGTTTTAAAGACCTGGAGGGTGGAGTAGGATTGAAGAGAGTGAGGGAGTTTGTTCCAGAGGCGGGAGAAAAGAGGAATGAAGGAGTGAAGGTGAGCAGAAAGTCTTGATTTTGGCAGTTTAACCATAAGAGGGTTGCAGGCAGATCTTGTGCGACCTGTAGGAATATTTGGGGGACAGAGCCCAGAGAGGGCTGGGGGGGCAAGGCCAGAGAGGAGTCGGTAGAAGACGGAAAGACCACCAACCTGCCTGCGGTGAGTGAGTGAAAGGCCCTTGGAGTTAGCTTCATCGCGGGAGATTCCAATGATTCTGAACGCTTTGGTTTCAACAGCATGAAGACGGGCTAGGTGTGAGGCAGGAGCACCAGACCAGAGGGGAGAGCAGTATTCCATAGAGCTGCGGATGAAAGCCTTGTATGTGGTGAGGAGCTCAGGTGTGCCAAGGAAGGACTTCGCACGACGGAGGATGCCCAGTCGGCGACTGGCTTTGGAGGCCAGATTTGAAATGTGGTTTTCCCAGGAAAGATCATGGCAAATAGTGAGACCCAAAAGCTTGAGTGACAGAACTTCTTGGAGAGGATTATTCAGAAAGTGGATGGGAGGGTTTTCCAGTCGGTCTTTTCGGAGAGACATCGTAAGAGTGTGAGATTTATCAGGATTGAAAGACATGTTCCATTTGTTTGCCCAGTCTGTGATTTTGTCCAGGTCTGCAGAGAGTGAGGAGGCTGCAGACTGCCGATCTGAGGGATGAGGAATGGAGCGACAGAGAGTAGAGTCGTCAGCAAAGAGATAGAGAAGATTTTCAAGAGTCAGAGAGATCATTGATGAAGACCAGAAAAAGCACAGGGCCCAGAACACTACCTTGGGGAACTCCAGCCTGAACAGGAGGAGGAGATGAGAGAAACCCATTCAGGGCCACACGTTGACTACGACCAGAGAGGAAGTCCGCCAGCCATGCGTGGAGATTCCCATGGATACCAAAGGAGGAGAGTTTGGTGAGCAGAGCAGGGTGCCAGACCGTATCGAAGGCACGTGAAATGTCAAGGGAGACGGCTCTAATTTCCTGTTTGGCGTTGAGGAACTCCATCCATTGTTGAGAAAGCAGAAGCAGCATGTCCAGAGTAGAGTGACCAGGTCTGAAACCAAATTGATGATCAGAGATCAAGCCATTGGAGAAGAGGAAAGATTTCATATCTGAAGCAATGATGGATTCCATGACTTTGCTGATAATTGGGAGAAGGCTGATTGGTCTGTAGTTGCTGGGATCTGTTTTTGCACCTTTTTTGTGCAAAGCGGTGATGTTGGCTGATTTCCAAGCAGATGGCAGATGACCTTGAGCAAAAGAGAGGGTGAAGAAAACAGAAAGAGGGAGTGAAAGAGCGGAGGCACATGATTTTAGGACCCGTGGGCTGATGCCGTCAGGACCAGTTGCAGAATCAGAGTCGAGGGTTGACAGAAACTTTTCCACCTTGTCAGGAGGAAAGGACACAGAGTCCAGGAGCAGCTGGGTACGACTGGGTACGGTGGGTACAGAGAGGGATGGGTTTGGGACACAAGATTTAGAGGCAAACACAGAGTTGAGGCATTCAGCTTTTTCACGTGCGGAGTCAGCCGTTAAGCCGTTTGAGGTGAGGGAGGGGATGGAGGGGGAACAAACACCAGAAACAGATTTGACCAGACGCCACCAGGATTTGGAAGAGGGAGACAGATAAGAGAGTTTGGTCTTGAGAACGGTGAGATATTGTTTCCTGGCTCTCCTGAGGGTGGACACACACTTGTTTCGGGCTTTGTGAAAGGAAATGAGATTTCCTTCCGTTGGATTTGCTTTCCAGGAGACGAAAGCAAGTTGTTTCAGGGCAACAGCCTCACCACAAGATTCCGTGTACCATGGACGGGAGGAAGGGTATGACAACTGAAGACGAGATGGGATCAATCTGTGCATGAGAGAGAGCAATTTACTTTGAAAGAATTCCCAGGATGAGTTGATGTCAGAGGCGGTAGAGATGGGAGACCAGTCCAGATGATTGATGGCTGCTTGAAGACCGTGCCAGTTGGCCTGAGTGAAATGCCAGACTCGTCGACGCTGAGGAGGCTCTCTGGGAATGGTCAGAGAGATGTCCACTTTGACAAGCACATGATCAGATGAGCCGATTGGAGCAGAAGAAGAGCAGCAGACATTTTCAGGGAAGTTTGTCATTACCAAATCCAGAAGAGAAGATGCTCCGTTGACTGAGATCTGGGTCGGGAAATTGACAGATTGTGTCAGTCCCAGTGAGTCGCAGAATTCCTTTGCTGAAGAGCCATGGCTGGTGAGAGAGGTACCCACACCCAGCCAACTGGCATGGTGACAATTGAAATCACCACATATGAGGAAGAGAGAGTTGGGATGGGTAGATAGAAGTTGGTCCATATTATCAGACAGCGAGATGTAGATGGAGTCATCGCTGTTTGGTGGACGGTACAACACACATATGAACAAAAGGTGGGAGCGAAGGGGAAGCCGTAGCCAAAGGTATTCCTGGGGGTGAGGTGAAGAGAGGGCAGTGGAGGGCGAGTGAGGAAGAGTTTTTTATAAAGATAGCAACCCCACCTCCAGGACGAGGCTCAGGTCTATCATACCGGAGGAGGGAGTAACCTGGGAGAGATACCAAGGCATCAGAGACATCATGAAGGAGGAAAGTTTCTGTTAAGCAGATCACATCTGGTTTGTCAGAAGCAACCTGTATGGAGAGATCAGTCAAGTTTGAGCGAAGGCCCCGGATGTTTGAGGTCCATACCGTTAATGAAGAGGAAGGGGGAGCATCGGGTCCAGAACAGGGGGGGGAGGGGTAGGGTAAGATGTGGAAGAGGAGGAAGAGGTAGGGAGAGCTGTTGAAGGTGTGTCAGAGATTTCAGAATACCTTGGAGAAAGGGAAGAATGGGGCGGACAAAAGGTTTGATGGAGATTGGGTGAGGCACAGTGAGGTGTTATTTGAGGAGGGGGAAGAGCGAGGCAGAAGGTTGGGGGAGATGAAGGTGAAAGTTGGAAGGGGGAAGAAGCAGGGAGGATGCTTTGAGGAGGAGGGGTGAGAGGGGAGTCTCGGAGGGGAGGAGCGAGGGAGAGTCTCGGAGGGGAGGGGTGTGGGGGGAGTTTAGGAGGGAGGGGAGGGAAGGGGCAAGGGGGGAGATTTGAAAGGGATGGGTGATGGGGAGGATTTGGAGGAGAGGGGTGAGATTGGATTTTGAAAAGTGCACGATTCATGGGAAACGAACATTTTTTGTAAAATGAGTTTGAGACCTTCGAGTCAAAAATACGTTTGAGGACACTGGAGGAGGGGTGGAGTTCTGGATAGTTAAGGGAATGTAGAAAGGAGGAACTGTAAGAGATGGTATTATATATATTTTTTGGAATGAATAGATTTGGTGAGCAAGACGAAAGCATCCTTTTGTAGGAAAAGAAGAAAAGGGTGTTATAATATATGAGAGAAAGTAGTTGTTCAGGGGAGAGATTATACATTTCTAACCACGTGATCGCGTGATCGCGAACGAAGAACGAACGAACAAAAAAGAACAACAAATAAACGAATAAGACCTGGGAAGGAAATATTTTTGGGGTTTTTTTTTTTTTGAGTAGAGATATTAAACAAGGAGGTATGGGGTGAACGACTGGGACGAAAACGGAGAACGAAAATAATTGCAGCGCATTCGACGAATCGCTGAGAGAAAAACAAAACCACAAGGTCGGAGACGGTACGGTAGCCAAGCCTACGAGTACTAGGCCTCAGAATACTCGATACGCATTAACCGACGATTGTGTATACATGTACGAAAAATTAGCACCGAAAATTTTCCAAAAGATACGCTATAGGTACACACACCGAAAGATAGATACAGTCTCGACAAAAACACAATTGAGAAGGATCACTTAGCTTCGAAAGCGTGAGCGCATGGAACACCTTCGAAAAGACGTGACCTCGCCGTGATCTCGCGAGATGGGTTAATTCCCCCAGAGTTACGGATGGGTTAATTCCCCCAGAGTTACGGATGGGTTAATTACTTCAGAGTTACAGCTGGGTTAATTCCCCCAGGGTTACGGATGGGTTAATTCCCCCAGGGTTACGGATGGGTTAATTCCCCCAGGGTTACGGATGGGTTAATTCCCCCAGGGTTACGGATGGATTAATTCCCCCAGGGTTACGGATGGGTTAATTCCCCCAGAGTTACAGCTGGGTTAATTCCCCCAGGGTTACGGATGGGTTAATTCCCCCAGGGTTACGGATGGATTAATTCCCCCAGATTTGGGGTATTTTAGTATGACTTTTAATATCCCATTGCACCGGCAGCGGTGCTATGCTATCACGTTTGCCTAGACAGAATTGGTGTTCTCCCCTGATCCTGAATCCCTGGGACTACTATTATTTTAAATCCCTAAACCCAGCCGAGCACACGTAAAGTACATCCAGCAGTTTTCAACTCATTCCGTCCAGTGGTTCAGGAATGCATAAAAGTCAAACAAACACAAAGAAATAAACACAAAAACAAACAAACAGGCACTTGTCAAATTATAGTGCTTATTTTAACCATTAAATCACATTGATGGGAAAGTTCCAATTCATTAGGTTATGGGTACGGATGTTGACACAATATGGTGACATGATGGAAGTTCGACAGTTGTGACACTAGCTCCCGCGATGTCATGAATGAAAACATTTGTTTCGTCAAACATTGTGCTTTGTGTGATATTCTTATCACCTTCACAGAAATGGTTGTTATTGTCGTTTTCTGAAGCTGGAACTCAAACACTGCTTTTCTGTGCCAAGCAAAATTCAAACGTTCTTTAGATTTTCCGAATCCTCTCTTTAGCAGAGAAAAACCACAGCATTTTACTTTTGTAAATGACCAGAATCTCGTGGGTATAGTCTCTGTGGGTGTTGAGAAAACACCGCATCTCGACAAGCTGAGTGTGGTTTCAAGTATGAAATGCTACCTGTCAAGTCTAAATAATATGAACAATGCAAAGGCATTACATTCACGTATACCTGTGCATTCTCCTTTGAATTTGAATTTCTCTGAGCTATTGATGCAAATTATATCAACTGAAGTGACATGCAATTCATTCAGCACAGTGTCAGCTGTACAATTGCATGCTGCCCTCCACAAGTAAAAAAGGAAATCAAATAACAAAATCTCAAATAGGATTAATCTGTGTGTGCAGTGATGCCATTAGTGATGCCTAACTAGAGCTGGCATGGTAGAATTTGCAGTCACCACGTAAAAAAAGAACAGAATTTTATCGGAACAAAGCAAGGAGTACATGGAGTCGTCATCATCAGAGTGGTGGTACACCATCGCAGGGGAACAGAAAGTAGTTAAGTTAGAAAACGGTCGCGAATGACCAAAGTTTAAACAAAAAATGTTGGTTGGACTTGAACCAAGATGTGTTGGTGACGTCATCACCCGAACAAATATTGTTTGATCAATGCATCCAAAAAGGATGGTCACACCACCCAAATATTGTTTGATCAATGCATCAAAAAAGGATGGTCACACCCCCCCCCCCCCAAATATTGTTTGATCAATGCATCAAAAAAGGATAGTCAACATGCCCAAATATTGTTTGATCAATGCATCAAAAAAGGATAGTCAACCTGCCCAAATATTGTTTGATCAATGCATCAAAAAAGGATGGTCAACCCACCCAAATATTGTTTGATCAACACACCCAAAAAAAGGCTGGTCAACCCGACCAAATATTGCTTGATCAACACACCCATAAAAGGATGGTCAACCTGCTCAAATATTGTTTGCTCAACGCACCCAAAAAAGGATGGTCAACCTGCTCAAATATTGTTTGATCAACACACCCAAAATAGGATGGTCAACCCGACCAAATATTGTTTGATCAACACACCCAAAAAAGGATGGTCAACCCAACCAAATATTGTTTGATCAACACACCCAAAAAAGGATGGTCAACCCAACCAAATATTGTTTGATCAACACACCCAAAAAAGGATGGTCAACCTGCTCAAATATTGTTTGATCAACACACCCAAAAAAGGATGGTCAACCTGACGAAATATTGTTTGATCAACACACCCAAAAAAGGATGGTCAACCTGCTCAAATATTGTTTGATCAACACACCCAAAAAAGGATGGTCAACCTGCTCAAATATTGTTTGATCAACACACCCAAAAAAGGATGGTCAACCTGCTCAAATATTGTTTGATCAACACACCCAAAAAAGGATGGTCAACCCGACCAAATATGGTTTGATCAACACACCCAAAATAGGATGGTCAATCCACCCAAATATTGTTTGATCAAGACACCCAAAAAAGGATGGTCAACCTGCTCAAATATTGTTTGAACAACACACCCCAAAAAGGATGGTCAATCCACCCAAATATGGTTTGATCAACACACCCAAAATAGGATGGTCAATTCACCCAAATATTGTTTGATCAACACACCCAAAAAAGAATGGTCAACCCGACTAAATATTGTTTGATCAACACACCCAAAAAAGGATGGTCAATCCGACCAAATATTGTTTGCTCAACACACCCAAAAAAGGATGGTCAACCTGCTCAAATATTGTTTGATCAACACACCCAAAAAAGGATGGTCAACCTGCTCAAATATTGTTTGATCAACACACCCAAAAAAGGATGGTCAACCTGCTCAAATATTGTTTGAACAACACACCCAAAATAGGATGGTCAATTCACCCAAATATTGTTTGATCAACACACCCAAAAAAGAATGGTCAACCCGACCAAATATTGTTTGATCAACACACCCAAAAAAGGATGGTCAATCCGACCAAATATTGTTTGCTCAACACACCCAAAAAAGGATGGTCAATCCGACCAAATATTGTTTGCTCAACACACCCAAAAAAGGATGGTCAACCTGCTCAAATATTGTTTGATCAATACACCCAAAAATGATGGTCAATCCGACCAAATATTGTTTGATCAACACACCCAAAAATGATGGTCAATCCGACCAAATATTGTTTGATCAACACACCCAAAAAAGGATGGTGAATCCGACCAAATATTGTTTGCTCAACACACCGAAAAAAGGATGGTCAACCCGACCAAATATTGTTTGATCAACACACCCAAAAAAGGACGGTCAACCCGACCAAATATTGTTTGATCAACACACTCAAAAAAGGATGGTCAACCCGACCAAATATTGTTTGATCAACACACCCAAAAAAGGATGGTCAATCCGACCAAATATTCGGATTGACCATTCATTTTGTTCATTTGGTCAGTGAAACCAAAAATAGATGTTCAACTTGACCAAATGTTTTTTTATGGGCAAAACCATTCCTTAAAGTATGGTCGACTGACCAAATATTTTATCCGTAACACAAAGTGATAATAAAAACAGGCAAAATTGCACCATAAACTGGAAAAAATAATTGTCCTCAAACATAATATGGAAAAAACACATCGTTTAGATTTCTTACAAAGTCGTATTTGGAATTAAATTGGAGCAATACATGCATACTAGGATGTAGGAGGAGTATTGGTGTCGGAGGGACCCATTCGGCCCATCATGCCTCTGTCAGGGGGGGCCATCAGAGCATCGGTCGTACGAGATGGAGTTTTGAGAAAGGGCACAAGGTGGGCCTATCAAAGCTGAATAAAGAGTAGCCAGGAATAGATACATTTTCATGGATAGAGTTCCTCAAAGGCACCTTCCTTTGCTGTGTTTGGTTTATGCCAGGACGTGTCAGTATTTCAGATGGGATCAACGGAACATTGATCGAGATATGCTAATCACCATGGGAATTAAGTAGAAGCTGATTCTGGCATTACAACGATGAAGGGTTAACACCCGAAACATCAGCTTCTCTTTGCTTCCCATGGCAGCTGCTATCATATCTCGACCAATGTTCTGTTGATTTCATTCATCGCTCGACCTCGCAACGATACGACCTTTTTCTATACAATGTCAAGGCTCGTGGAAGAACTACAATATAAAATGGAGCAGGACGCAACAGAACAAAATGAACAGTGGAAAGAGAAGGGGGAAAACACCAGCAACAGGGTTGAAGGATGAAATAGAGAGAGACTTGGACAAATGAGGGATGTGCGGAGGAATGAGGGGTAGGGGAGGACACGGGGGTGGAGGGGTGGGGGGGAGGTGGACAAGATGAACACAGAAACAAACTCTCAAGAAGGAAAAACTGACAGGTTGGAAGGAGGTACTAGGCTTGGGGTTGGGGGGAAGAGCAGAGGGTGCAAGACCAGAAAGGAGGTGGTAAAAGACAGAGACCACCCACTTGTCTATGATGGGAAGGTTTATCGTTTATCGCTCATAGACTCAGTTTTATCGCTGGACATTCCAATGATCTTGAAGGCCTTCACAACCAAGACTAGTTTTGCAGTCCACTATGTGCCAATACTTTGTTTGGGGCCAACTCCCATCCAATCAGGTATTTGTACAAGTCATAATAAAGTGCCCAAACAGTTTATATTTGAATCAGAGATGGGGTGTTTTCCTGAAATGCAGTCATCCAACAATATAGCACTTTTAAAATGATAATTTGCCCCAGATTGTTCAGTGCAAATCCACAGAAACACCTGGCAATGAAATCAGTCGGGGCGGCCTAGACATATGTCACACCTGCCAGATAAGGATTCTAGGATGAAACGACTAAAACAACTTTTAAAGAAGCCAAAATACTTGTAAATGTACCTCCATAAAAGGTGTGTGCCGATATACACAACTAAACAGTTGGAGAACTTCCTTGTCAACTCGTCCAAAAGGTTTATATTTTACAGTCCGTATTACAAAAACTCCCGGTGATACAGTATGGGCCTGTGAATGTCCGAAGGTTTATAGATGTTCGTGTCCTACCCAAACCTTTGTGCATCTTAACACTGATGGGAAGGTCATATCTGGGGCTTGTTAAGTTTAAAATGATGACAAGTCAGGAGACGACGATGGTTCACGAGCGAGCGGTATTCAATGACAAAGGACGGACTATAACCGAAACAGGCCCGGTCAGGCCAGGCCCAGAAATGTCAAAACGAAGGTTACGGACCTTGAAATGAGATGGAAAGTAATGTATAATCAGTTATGAGGTTAGTTAGCTGCACAATACCGAAAATTCGGTTCGATTCCGACAACTTTGAAACTTTGACCTTTGTGACCTTCAAAGGTCAAAGATTCTGAAATTTGTTGGAAAACTTGTATTTCATGATGTATGTGATAATATAAGATCATGTACGACATTTCACCCTATCAGGAAGCGAACAATGTAATAAAACCATCAAAAATCGACTTTTCTAAATTCCGTGACCTTGTGACCTTGACCTTGGGGCGAAAATGAAAAATCGAGCTCCGTGGGGCTAGACACATGACATTGGCCTAAACAAATACCGAAACCCCTGTCAGATTCCACCAACTCCCTCGGAGAAGATGTAGCTTGAACTCGATTACCCCCTAAAAAGACATCTTTTTGGGGCGTCGCTCCGCCCACAATGGGCGCAATACGCCCACTCTAGGCAGGACACAACTAGATCATGATATCAACCTCCCACCCAAGTGTCATCAAGATCGGATGATATCATCGGGTAGTTATGTTGCGGACAGACAGACATACAGACAGACAGACACACACCCATGACGAATATAGTGGTCACTCTGTTTGATAACTCGTGAACCAATAGTTACTGTTTATCATGTTTGGAAGGATGGGTGGGGGCGGCGTGAGTAGGAGTGGAAGTTGTATGGGCCGGGAGGCCCGTTATAAATAAATATTTTTTTGTTTCGTTCTGGGGCCACAAGATAAATTATACTAGATTTTTGCATCTATTGGTGAAAGGAGAAGCCTCCCTTCATGCTGTGTGTATGTGTGGTATAACTACAGCTGCTGGTAGGTAATTGTATTACCAGGAAATGGTAGAAAACAACTTCTATTATCCACAGATATTTCTTGTGTTCCTCTATTTCCATGAGTCCGATTTGCATTTCAGGAACAAAAACAATTATGCTTAACCAACCAAAAGTTGCCTCTCTATCACCTAAATGCTGAAAATTATGTTTAAAGAATGATTTGAATGACAGATTTATCGCTAACAACGGCAGGGTAAAAGTGCCCTTCAAGCAGAAGTGATTCGGTGGAAAGACACACAGTGCCGATGCAAATAGTCAGGTTCACTATGTTTTTTCGTTCAAAATCATGGTAGATTAGCAAACCTATACATTTTTGGAAACGTTATTACATGGAAAATCTGAAAATCAATGTTTACATTTGCCAATTTCGACCAATTCGATTCGACCAATTCGACCAATCGACCAATTCCATTCGACCAATTCCACCATTCGACCAATCGCTTCGATCGACCATTCGATCGATTCGATCGATTCGATTCGATTCGATTCATCGAATTCGATTCGATCGACCATTCGACCAATTCGATTTGCCAATCAATTTGACCGACCTTTGCTTGTGTGGAACGGACTGTGAAAACGATGCGGACTATATTGTCGGATACGACACACAGGACAGTGATGACGAACTCTGAATGGCATATTCTGTAATCGTGTATGTTTGATGCCATTGACTGCCTGTGTATATTTTGTCATTGACTGCCTGTGTAGATGTGAAGTTATACTGACTGCATGTGTATATATGATTTTGCTGACTGCCTGTGTATGTTTGGTGATATGAATTATTGTGACACATTTTGATGTTATTAACTGCCTGTACAAAATGATAACATGTATTTGATTATGCAACTTATCGCGAATATAAAGACAGTATTTTGCAATTCAAAACCTTTGATTCGTGTCTTACCATTCCCCATAGCACCAATTTGATACTTTCATTGGATTCCTTGTCCCTGAAAATATAGGTTTAGTATATTTTTAAAAGTTTTTAGGGTAATTAGAGGCAGAAATAGAACAAAATATGTATTTTACAGTGGCCATTTTGAAAATCCAAAATGGCCGCCATACAGGTATCTCTCCAAATGTAAACATTGATTTTTAGTTTCCTTATGCTATAACCTTTCCAAAAATGTATAGGTTTGCTAATCTACCATGATTTTGAACGAAATATAATTTATTGACATAGTGAACCTGAGTAAAAGCCTCATTCAGCATTTATATGTCATTTTTAAAGTGCCATATTGTTTGGGGAAGTGAGGGAGGGGTTGGGGGAGATGAGGGACAGTTGGGGAGGGACCATTAATTATTTTTGATGCATAGCTCTTTTGAGTCAATGAAATCAAATCGTGTGTTCAGCATATGAGCAAATTATCGACAAACAGATGATTTTAAGTCACGATGCGAGTTACTGTAATTTAACCTACTTAGCAAAGCAAGTTTCAAGTTAAGACAGTAAAATGCAAATCCCGTCTGTGTCCACTTTGTATTCGGATTTTGCTTCTTCTTCCACATACTAAACATGACGAAAACAGCTAAAACAAAATTCGAACGGCACTCCATGGAGAGCATACCTGCGCCATGCTGAAGAGTTTAAGGTCAGATCTTGATTTATAATTTAGAGTTTGTTTTGTATCCCAAGTTTTATCATGTCCTCTACCACTTTTTGAAATATTGTGCTATATATCGTTTTTGACCCGATCACTCAATGGTGAAGAATCACTTCAAAAACTTATCCGATCCAGATTTTTACCAAAATCTAATAATTTTGTCCGTGTCACACACTCAACCTGTCCACCAAATTCCGTCCGAATCTGTCCACAACGTTTTGAAATATCCTGTTCACAGACAGACAAACAGACAAACAGACCAGGGATGAAAAC
>NC_136272.1:84403314-84463314 GCF_964187855.1 Myxine glutinosa | reverse complement strand
TTTGCTCCTTTATTCCGTTTCTCTGTACCTCTCCTGTTAAGTTGAAAAACGGGAAAGTCTTTGTTCCCTTTTGGGTTCCAATGAAAGCGAAATTGTGCGACCAGGGTAGCCAGAACATCGCG
Organism: Myxine glutinosa; assembly: GCF_964187855.1. Lineage (NCBI taxonomy): Eukaryota > Metazoa > Chordata > Myxini > Myxiniformes > Myxinidae > Myxine > Myxine glutinosa. Next base: position 84,463,192 of record NC_136272.1, on the reverse strand, counting down.
AATCCATGGATTTGTGAATTATGGAGGCCTATCCGGTGGGGTATTTGTATTGTTGTTGAGAATCGTACGGTACGGTACGGTATGGTACGCTATGGTACGGTATGGTATGGTATGGGGACTCATTTTTGGGGATAGCAAATGTTGGCGCACTTGATTTGGCAGCATCCTGTTGCTATCAGTCCCAAGGATTGCTTGTGCGTCGTCAGGGGGACAGGAGGATCAAACATCACAGCGTTCTGGGTCTTTGAATATTGTGAACCCCAAGATTGCAGTTGTTGTGATTATTTATAGCGTTGTTTGCAGAGTTGAAGTGATGAAATACTGCACCAGACGTTTGGCGAAGCGAAGGTGTGCACTGTAGGTTTACACCTTGACGTTGTGCCGGAAGTAGCGGTGTTGAGCCGGGACGCACATTGTGCAAATGGTGGTGGCTTGCGGCGGCGAAACGTGCTCCTGCAGGTCGGGATACAACAAAACGTGACCTTTTGATATTTTCAATTCTGATTATCAGCATCAAACACAACATGTCGACCAAGTCATTCAGATTTGTGGTCAAATCGAATTTCTCACAATATTTTGCTTTCAGCATTAGGCCAATTTACCTGATGATCGGATTGGTTGCCATAAGGATGGCATGTGTCTTTGTGAGTTCATTCATTGAGATAAGCTCCTTTCAGGTTCCAACCCACAGTGGAAGCAGATTAGTACTGTTCCACCATATTTTGATGATGGGGTTTCTCAGATCACGACACTGATAAACTTAACTTTACAAGATCCAGTGCACGTCATTAACCACAGCCCATTTGTCCTAAGGCTTAGCTGCCATCTTGGATTTTTAAACAATTTTTTTAAGGTTTTTCGAATCGCCAAACTGATTTGATGCAAAACCTCAGGCATCAATGGACTGAAGAGGTTCCAGTCTGTGAAGAAGAAGTATCTCTGTAATTGACATTAGGAAGTTATGGTTACTGGCAAATTATGTATATATATATATATATATCAGTCATTATGCGACTTCATACCATTAGTGGGGAACCGCCAGTAAGGTGTCCCATACAGCTGCTGCTGCACCTTACTGGGAGTGATAAGCACCGCCTACCACACGGTAACATTATCTCTGGTATCCACTCATCATATGGAGTCGACCTGGATGCGGTTGGGAGTTACTAATTGGTATCTGTAATTTAGCGCTCCAACCTAATGAGCGAACGTCATGACGTCATCGCCACGCATGTCCGCATTTCCTGCAAAGCTCCGGAGGGGGCATCTAGCAGTGCGTCATTATGGATGTTACATTCACATAGTCACAAGTGTATGGGTAACTGTGAGTTTTGCATACACTTGTGACAGTATCTGAATTTAACATCCATAATGACGCTCTGCTAGATGGCCCCTCCGGAGCATAGCAGGCAATGCGGACATGCGTGGTGATGACGTCATGACGTTCGCTCATTAGGGTGGAGTGCTAAATTACAGATACTAATATATATACATATATATATACACACACACACACAATGGAGGAAGAAAACAGGTATATATAGCCTGGAGTATAGAATAACAATTAGCCTACGATTTGGATGCAACCACATCCTGTGAATCCTCGGCATCCCCTAGCAAAACATCCATGATGGTGTAGAGAGCAACGGAGACATCAATGACTTTTTTCCCCCCTGAACAAATTCATTTTCAGAGGTTTGTGGCATTTTCTGCTTTTCAAGGTGACATGATTCCTTGTTTGAACTCGAGGTATTACTGCACAGGAGCCTTGATAGACGTCGCTTGCAGTTTCGATGATGGCGAAGTAAGGGAGAAATGCATTTCGAGGCTCGAGCAAGTAGCCATGGCGACAATTGTGTTGTTTGTACCAAGCATTGTATTCTTATGGCAACCAAACCACTCGGTTAAAATGAGAGCGATGAAGGAAATATACGAACGACATAATATATTTTGCTTCAGCGAGCGATAAATTCATTTAAACTTCTTATGTCAGTTTGTTTAAAAAAAAAGTATTCATTCCGATTCGCGCACAACTTAAAATTATTTAATTCGTCTCGTTTCTAATTAAATTTTTTTCAAAGTATCAGCAACGGCGCCAAGTTTTATAGGATGAAAAGCATATCCTTTAAGGAGAGCGGCTTACCATATATGAAGCACGACACAAAACCTCGGAGGCCACAATGAAGACGAGCACAGGTATTCACCAAATCGGGTGCAGAAAAGTCTTAAAAATGGAGGATAAAGAAAGGTATTTGGATGAAAAGGTTCATTGTTGGCTGTTGTGGGTTAAACAAAAAGTTTACATGAAGAAGTAAATATTTCTTGCTCACGGAAGCTGAAATCAGGAATTAAATATATAAATATATATGTATATGAGGAAGTACGTGTTTTTCAGGACATTTCTTCACTGTAAACATTCACGTATTGTGTGGTGCATTGCATGCATGCTACTGTATCCGTGCGTTCTTGCTATTGGCTGTAATATTGTGTCACACTGAGAAACCTGGTCCTGGTCCAGCCAGGCCAATGAGATGGCGAAACCCATGGGGGCGGAAATCAACTCTCATCGTGGAGACAAAACCCATGGGGGCGATGAAGCCGTCACCTGGCAAATCAACCTGTTGTAGAGAAATGTAGTACAAAAAGAGTGGTACTGTATTAGTAGAATAAACCCCATATATCATTAATAGAATAGAATAAAACCCCTTGGCTCTCGAGGCTTTGCTCGGCCTAAAGATGGATTTAGCAAGACCTTGTGGGTGCGGAACGAGCATTCTTGCTTGAAGACTTGTGATGCATATCATGGTAATAAGTAAGATAATAGTGCATGGCTTTATGTCAAAAGAGAAATGCAAACATAGTACAAAGGGTGGGAATGAGAGGGAGGGGGGGGGGGGGGGGGAGAGGGAAGGGGGTTTGGGTGGAGGGGGGGGGGGGGGAAACAGCCATTTAAGTTTGTGCGATTAATGAAGTTGATTGCCACTGTATTGTATTTTTAACTTTTTACATTTTCTTATTTCTCTTTGAATGGAAGAATAAATGCAGAAAATACAACCAACTTATATGTATCTGCATTCAGTGGTCCTGTACGTCTGACAGTAACACTGCTGGTCGCCATTGAGCTCGGGAACTGCTTATTGACCTTCTTGGCTCCAATGGTCAGAGTTGCAGGAATGGTGAAAAACATTCACCATGCAAGCAGTTTTTACCAATTTTTAGCTCACCTGGAACAAAGTTCAGGGGAGCTCATGCTATGGCGCGTTGTCCGTCCGTCCGTCCGTCCGTCCGTAAACACTTGCAACTTCTCCGAAACCACTGAAGGGATTGCGACCAAATTTGGCACAAATGATATTTACTGTGTTGTGACTAAAGTTTGTTCACGGCATTAAAAAATAATAATAATCGGAGTCTAAGGGGGTCTACCGGGGGTCAAAGTGGATCCAGGTTTGACCCCCAAAATAGGTATTTGCTTTTTCCTCTGAAACTTCACCACAACCTTAATCACCCATGATGTACCAATGTTTGTTCAAGGCATTAGAAAAATTGGGGTCTTAAGAGGAAAATGGGGTTGGGGGAGAGAGGTTGCCCCCCAAAATAGGTATTTTTTTGTTTAAAATCTTATGAATATGTTAGTATGATTCTACATGCTGCCCTGTCTTCGAGCAACCATTGCAATTGGTTTAAAATACCTTTAGTCAGTCAGAGCAGTATACAGTTTATTCAGTGCAGTGCAGAGGGGTAGCGCCAGGGGTATTGCCTCCATGTTTTAAAGCTACACAAAGATGAAGACAAGCATACACAATGCACAGTACTTACAACTCATGTATGTTATACAGGAATGTATTCAATGCTTAGGGTCGTAATAAAACTTGTATCAGTGTCAAGGGCAGTGACGAATTGCAAATGAATAGTACGCCACCAAAAGCGCATTAGCCACAGGTAAGAGTAGCCTGGAATTTAAAATAAATAAATAAAACGAGTCTTTCAAAATAGGGGGAATTTACTCTGGTAAATTGTGGTGGTGGTGTAGGTACCAAAATAGGGGCTGCAGGATGGCCTAGAGGTACTCGCACTCGCTTCTAAGATGTTTAGCCTGGGCTTGAATCCTGACCCAGCGATAAACCTAGGTAGGGTGGTGGTTGCATCATTTTCTGGAGGTCCCGGCTGTGCCACTGATGCAATGCCCTCTATCACCAGTAAGCTGGTACTCATTTTGCCAACCTCAGAAGGATGACAGGCTGAGTCAACCCACCCGGTGTTAATTTAATGAGTGGACAGGGGCTCAAACTCAGGATCCTAAGATCTCAAGCCAGCCACCTTAACCGTTAAGCCAACACCAGACTTATCTAGGTAGAGTGATTCACAGGTAGGGTCATTCATCAATGTGTGCGCCACCCCTTGACCGGACGTTAATCTGGGCGTCCCATCTGCTGGCATTAGTCGGTGGCCGTTAAAGATCCCACAGCGTATTTTTCAAAGAGTAGGCGAGTTATCATCGGCACTCTGGAACCAGTTACAAATTCCTGCCCTAACTACTTAGTCAAGTGTCAGGCCTGGCCAGCCAATTCGTGAAAGACTTGGGCCAATGACCTCACCCAGCCATCTTCACAAGAACATGGGAATAATTGTGGCCATTAAAGAACAAGAATGGCTGCACTGTGGTCACAATGTGCGACAAAATCCGGTGATGGGCCAATTGGGAAACGCACATTTAAAGCACTTTTAAAAAGATGAACAGCACGATTGGGAAACACATTTAGTGCGCTATTAAAAACTAAACTCGACACCTCTCATCCATGACACCCTCGCCACTGTTATATCAGAATGAGCCGATTCGTCACATGGCCATGGATTGTTTCACTCCAATATTGGGCCGTTCAAAAATTACGTAATGGTTATTTTTTTTTTTTTTTTGTAATTTGCGTAACATAACACTTCATTACCATGCGTTCTAATGGGCTTGATTAAACCTTACTATTATTTGACATATTTGATATTTCAGGGTCCCTCATCGTGAGTACCACTCGACCCAAATAAAGCCAATGTAAATCTGACGCAACAAACCCGGGCAGTGTATAATCAGCAGAGACCAACAAGCCGAATGTGTTAGGCGCACCAGAAAACCAAAATGGTGGTCATATCATTTCATCTTGGTGCTATGGTGGGTGGAGTCAAGCGACAGATGTGGGTTTGGTCTGGCAGCTGTCCAACCAATGGGTGCAGATTTTAAAAATCTTCCCCAACAACACGAAGCCTTTGCAGACTAGCGATGTCTCAAGGACATCAAGGACAAAAATAAGGTGTTGGTACAAATAATACAACTAGAGAGTTCATAGACCACCTCACCCCATGCAGTCTTGAGGAAAAAAAAAAAGGACATGGACAGGGTCTGCAAGCAGCAAATTTGATTGGTTGAGATGATGTAAAATGCCATTATATAAGTAGTGCTAAACGGAAGAATTTTAAAAGTGCCAAAAAGATTTTATTTGACTGCCAGACAGGCAGCCTAAAAAAAGGTATCTCACTCCTCTCTGCACGTGTGATCGGGACAAAATCAAAGACAACTAGCAGGGATTTTCGATGGGTTCGTAGTTGTTTCACCTCAAATGAGCAATTATTTGGAGTGTGGATTGGTAGAAACAGGAATTCAATGTGAAGTGATGATGTGGACCATGGCACCTGGTACATGTTTACCTTATAGTTATAGACAATGGTGGTCTGCTCAGAACTATTGTTAGTGATTAAAAAAAAAAACAAAAAAAAAACACTGTACCTGCAGCTTATCTGGTGATGGATTGTAACCAAAATTTGGTAGCATGCTGACTTGTGGGTTTGAAGAAAATTTTAAGATATTGTCGTGCGGCCACCTTTGATTAAAATCAGACGGTCACGGAAGCTGATTGCGAAGGCCTTAACCCCTGAGGTGAAAACTCAATGGCGGACTCCAGAAACAAAAAGCTACACCAAAGCGTGCGGGATGGAGGGGGGCGGCGCAAGAGCCTGCAGTCTTACCTATTAAATCAATCACACGGAAACTGCGTTCAGGTATATATACAGAAAATAATACAAGGGTTTATTTGCAAAGGTCGGGACAGGGAAAACACACGCTGGTAATAAATATCCTAATCGGGACGTCCCCACACACAGATTTTGGATACGAGACAAGGGAATATGAATTAAGGAAAAGAAAACGTTCGTTATATTGTGAAATGATGCGTCCTTATCTGTCTTGTCCCTACGCGGCTCCAAGCTCCGCTGCACACCACGAGGTCCCTCGCTCCAGCCCCACAAAGGGCCGAGCCAACGCCCACTCCAGGCTTCTCGTCGACCGCCCACGAGGTCCGTGCACCACTCTAAGCTCCAGGAGCACCGAGCACCGCTCCAAGCACCACGCAGATGGTGAACCAACGACCACCAGGACCTCTCAAGACCAAGAAGGGAAGCGCAGAGAGCACAAGACAGCCAGAGAGGTACATGCAGCACAAGAGGCAGCGAAGAACCCAAAAACTAGAGCTAGAGCGAGAGCTGCTGAAGATGTCGTGCAGCGCCTTTTATCACCTTGCGTCCACTCTCCTCCAATGTTCCCTCTTGCTGGTGCCCTCTCATTGGCCGAGTCCCACCCACCTGGTATTGCTCGCCCTGATTGGCTGGAGGTTCGTGCCTTCTGCGCCAACCAATCACTCGTTCCCTGTAGCGTGGTGATAGCTCGTGTCACTATGTTCCTAGGCCTGCCGGAGGTGTAGCTGGCTGCGCCCCATGCGGCGGTGCCCCGAACTGGCCTCTTGCCTGTTTTCTTCCGAAGTCATTGTCAGGGAAGGGAATTTAATTAATGTGTGCACTACAGGGCCTGTCTGTTTATATGGGTATGCATTGCCATAAGGGACAAAGGTTTGATTACCAGGTGTGACACACAGGGGTTTATTCTTAATCCCGAGAACTATTTAACAGCCGAACATCCTGGTATGTTCACAAGCAGACATCTTAACCCGACAACCCGGACTACACATGGAACTTATTACAAGGTCGATTCCCTACCGCGACAGACGAAGCATGTTACGTATTCAGATCCACCTGACTAGATATTCCTCTACCCCACCGACATAATATTTACAGGATTTTTCAAAAAATGGATGAAGACAGCCATTTTGACATTTCTGGTCATGTGATTGGCATTAAAAAAAAAAAAAAAAAAACATTTAGAGGCCATTTTTCCCTGCAAGGTGGGGGTTGGCCTTTTTTGGGAACTGTGGTTGTTGTTGTTGTTGTTGTTTTTTTGGTCCCCTTTTTGAAGCAATGTTTTACAGTGGGATGCCCTTCCTGATGCCAACCCTTTTTGCCGCCTTTAACGACAAGCAGGGAATTACCAGTGAACTGGTACTCAATTAGCCGACCTCGGGAGGCATGACAGGCTGAGTCAACCCCCCTGGTGTTAATTCAGTGATCGACTGGGATTCGAACCCAGGATCCAAGGATCCTAAGCCGGCACCCTAGCCACTAGCCCAACAGCAGGGCCTCACGTGATTGGCATGAACCTCTACAATTTAACATCTCTACCCTGGCCTAATGTTGGAACCTAAATTTGGTAGCATTCTGACTGGTGGGTTTGGAGAAAAACATTTTTGAAGGAATTTACCACGTCCACCATTTTGACACACTTCCGGTCACGTGACTGGATGGAACAAGCTTTGCAATCCACAGAACCTTGCTGCCAAATTTCAGCTGAGAAGTCGAAATAGGAGACGGTGCATGATAACAATACCTTGTCTGGAATTCCAATGCCAGAGTATATATATATATATACACAGTCATGTGAAAAGGTAAGTACACCCTATGTAAAGTTTTGACTTTTTCAACATACAGCTATTTAATCTTCATTTCAACAACATTGATAGATAAAGGTGATATAATATAACAAATATCATGAAACATTTACATTTTGTAGTCCATTGTATAATTTAAATAAACATAAATGCAAATTTCGCATGTGGAAAAAGTAAGTACACCTCCACATTTATCACTACTGCAAATACCTCAAATTAGAATCAGGTGCACCAGCTCAGGTGCAAATGATTAGAACATCGTTAGAGAGGATCTTGGAGGAACCTGTCTTATTTAAACCTCAGACATTTAGTTTGGTTTGCTCTTTGTTGTTGAAGTGTGCGGCTTCACCATGCCTAGATCAAAAGCTCTCTGAGGCCTTCAGAAAGAAGGTTATAGATGTCTACGAGTCTGGGAAGGGATTTAAAAAGATCTCCAAACAATTTGAAATCAATCATTCAACTGTCTGGAAGAAGGAAACCCTGGTGTTGGGCTAGCGGCTAGGGTGCCGGCTTAGGATCCTAGGATCCTGGGTTCGAATCCCGGTCGATCGCTGAATTAACGCCAGGGGGGTTGACTCAGCCTGTCATCCTTCCGAGGTCGGCTAATTGAGTACCAGTTCACTGGTAATTCCCTGCTTGTCGTTAAAGGCGGCAAGAAGGGTTGGCGTCGGGAAGGGCATCCGGCCATAAAACATTGCTTCAAAAAGGGGACCAAAAAACAACAACAACCACGGTTCCCAAAAAAGGCCAACCCCCGCTTTGCGGGGAAAAATGGCCTCTAAAGGTGGTTATTTATATAAAACTGTCTGGAAGATCATCTCCAAGTGGAGAAGATTCCAAACAACTGCCAACTTGTTCAGGTCAGGCCGCCCCAGCAAGTTCAGCCTGAGAGCAGACCGCAAGATGCTGAAAGAAGTCTCTAAGAACCCAAGAATGTCATCACAGGACCGACAGGTAGCTCTTGCCACTGTTGATGTCAAAGTGCACGAGTCTACCATTAGAGAGGCTACACAAATTTGATCTACATGGGAGGTGTGCCACGAGGAAACCTTTGCTGTCCAGAAAGAACATCAGGGCAAGACTAAAGTTTGCCAATGAACACCTCGGCAAAGACCAGCACTTCTGGAACAATGTGCTCTGGACAGATGAGTCAAAGGTAGAGCTATTTGGCCTCAGTACCAGAAGACATGTTTGGCGAAAACCAAAGACAGCATTTGACCACAAGAACCTGATACCAACTGTAAAGCATGGTGGTGGAAATATTATGGTTTGGGGCAGCTTTGCTGCATCAGGGCCTGGGCAGCTCACCATCATAGAATCCACTATGAATTCTTCATTGTACCAGAGGGTGCTTGAGGATAATGTGAGGCCATCTGTCGGAAAGTTGAAGCTCAACCGAAGGTGGACCTTGCAACATGACAATGACCCTAAACATACAAGTAAATCCACCAACGAATGGCTGAAAAGAAAGAAATAGAGGGTTCTGGAATGGCCAAGTCAAAGCCCGGATCTAAATCCCATCGAGATGTTGTGGGGGGATTTGTAACGAGCTGTGCATGCAAGAAACCACTCAAACATCGCACAGCTGAAAGAATTCTGCATGGAGGAGTGGGCAAAAATTTCTCCCAGTCGATGTCAGAGACTGGTAGACAGTTATAAGAAACGCCTACTTGAGGTTGTTTCTGCCAAAGGGGGCAATACCACCTATTAGAGCCAAGGGTGCACTTACTTTTTCCACATGTGAAATTTGCATTTGTTTATTGAAATTATACAATGGACTACAAAATGTAAATGTTTCATGATATTTGTTATATTATATCACCTTTATCTATCAATATTGTTGAAATGAAGATCAAATAGCTGTGTTGAAATATGTTGAAAAAGTCAAAACTTTACATGGGGTGTACTTACTTTTTCACGTGACTGTACATACATACATACACCATGAAACTTGCAAAATTCAAATGAATAATAGTTGCAATGGGACCAGCAATTTGGGAATTTGCTAATTTTTTGAAAAATCGGTAATTTGAGGGGCGAGGGGGGAACCTGAATTTTTGCAATTTTTATTTATGCAAATCGCCCCAAACAAGGCATAAAGCCACTCTAGGTAAGGGGCTAAGGGAAGGTTATGAAAAGACAAGGATAAAGAAAAAAGAAAAAATAAAATAAGAAAACATTAAAGACAGAAAATAGCAGAAGTGAGGTAAAACCTGATGAAACCTCAAAGATGTAGGAAGTAGGAATTGATATTCCTCTTGAAGGCAATTAAATCGTCGGATAATAGGAAGCACATTAGAGATAGTGAATTGCAGAGCAAGACAGCACGAGGGATAAAACTATCTGCATAGCCTTTTGTTCTGCACTTTGGATCAGCTATGGCATATGGGTGAGCGGAGATGGCAAGCCGAGTCTTGCGTCCAAACACTCATACAGGAGGAACCAAGTTAGAAAAATCCAGCAGAATATTGACCATGAAATTAAATAACTGTTGAAGAAACCAAGAGCGGAAACAGACCGATGGCGAGAGAGCGGTTGAAGAGTTGAACCCATCTCCGCACCAAACAAGTTGACTATGCATTTCTGGAACCAATCAAGTGACGAGTTTTATATCAAGTTGACGAGCAAGGTGCTCCAGCCCAAAAGGAGAAAAAAATATATTTAAAAAATATCCCATTTGAATATAATGGATGACAATTGTTGCGACACCATTTTCCCGATGCCACGAGGGACCTTTTCCACTAACCAAGATGAGCAGAACCTGAAAAAAGGACAGAAAACTAATTAATTAATTATATTTTTCACCCATTAAGCTTGGTACTGAAGCGTTTTACCAAGGGGGGAGGGGGGGGGGGGGGTGGGCTTTTGATTACGGCAAGTTACCCTCAATTGTTACTGCAGAAGGTCCTCAGACAGAAGGTCTCAGGGGTTTAAGGGTTCTAGAGGATCTACAGGGTCCGAAAGGGCCTTAAAGGGTATTACGCTTAAAAAGGGTCAAAAGGTTCTTGGGGGGTCTCGAGGGCCTTAGGGGTCAAAAGGGTCTTGAGGTTATAAAGGGTCGAGGAGGTATGAGGGGTCTAAGAGCAGGGGTTCCAAAACCCAGTGCCGCAACCCAAACTTGAAAACCCCCTCAAAAACCAGGGTTTCGCTTCAAAAGCGTTTTCTCCAACAATTTTTATCGTAAGTACCGGTACCATTTGGGTCTCTATGCGAATAAGATTTCAAATTTAGGGTCGTTGACAAAAAGTTTGGGAACCACTGGGGTAAAGGGTCTTGTGGTTATACAGCGTTTAAAGTCTTAGTGTGATAAAGGGTCTTGGGTGTCGTGGGGGTCTAAAGGGTCTTAAGGCTCTAAATGGTCTAAAGGTATTAAGGGGTCTTCATGGTGTCAAAAGGTATAGAGGGGTCTGGAACTCTTTTTGTAGTATAGAAGTACGGTAAAACAGCAAACTTGTCTTCCTATCAATGTTCCGACTAGTGTTCAAAATATAACATTCAATTGAGATAAAGTTGTTCCTCCATCATAAACTGACGTTTGTGGACAGAGAGACAGAGACAGACAGAGAGACAGAGACAGACAAAGTGTACCACTTGCTTAACCCCACTTTTCACTTCGCTCATTCCAGGTAATTGAGGTGCGTGTCCAGTGCCCGTTTAGGTTCCAGGTTGAAAGAACCGCCTTCAGAGAACATTTTTCTCCGCAGAGCAGGGGTTGGTCTTTTTCGGGCACCGTGCCCCTTTTTGAAGCAATGTTTTATGGCCTGATGCCCTTCCTGCCGCCAACCCTGTTAGTCGCCTCTTACGACACGCAGGGAATTACCAGTGAGCTGGTACTTGATTTGCCGACCTCGGAAGGATGACAGGCTGAGTCAACCACCTGGTGTTAATTCAGCGATCAACCGGGATTCGAACCCAAGGATCCCAAGCCGGCACCCGAACCGCTAAGCCCACACCAGGCTAGGTTCCAGGTTGGCACAACGCAATAAACAAAACCCAATCCAGAGTAACAGAGAAATCCAATTCACCTCGAAAGGAAACATGACGTACGAAGGAAGCAAAAAACGAGGAAGATTTCTGCTTTTATTTCACAAAGAAGCCGATTAAAATTCGGGCAGAAATGAAAGAAAAACGTATAAAAGTTTAAAACGACGATGAATGTGACATGCGCTACAGAACTGTTGAACAGTCGATGGAGGATGGCACACACAGACACACCCCATGTCTCTTGTAAAGACAAAAATCCTTTCGTTAAGAGTATTTTTAAAATTCAAAGATAAAATGCTGGTTTACCACACTACCAAAAATGGACCACTCGTTCTGGATCAAGTGGCTGGCCTTCTTGTGTGCGCAGGTGGACATAAATGGGTATGCGTTCCGAAACACACAAGACATTGAACTGTAAGTTTCCAACCCAATTAGAGCAAAGTGAAAGAGGTTCCACTGCACTGCTTATTACTGTAAACTCCTGCATTTTCGCAGCAAAGCTCATTTAAGTCGGGTAAAAAAAAACAAAAAAAAAACAATGCTCTAAAATACGAGGCAACGCAGCCATTTACTCAGCAACACCATCATGCTATGTACGCGGTCACCCTTTCCATCCACAATGGTGTTTTTTTTCTTCTTTTTTTGCCTCAACCGGCCAAAATAAAATGAACACAGTAATAAACACATTTTACAAAGCAAGCAGTTTTATGTTCTCTGCATTTGAGAGCTAGTCGTAGTCCTGTGAGGCATAAATGTCCAGATTTCGGCGCTTGATCTTGCGCTCCCCCGAACGCTCATCGCTCACACCAACACGCTTACCACCTGAGCCCCCGGAACTCTTGGTCTGATCCGGTTCCTCGGACTCCATGGAGTCCTCGGTCTCGCCCAAATCGCGCGAGACAGGACTGCAGCACGAGCTAAAGGCATTGTCGGACTGGACTGAATCGTCGAGGAAAGAGGACGGGGCTGGGCTGAGGAAAGAGCTGAAAACCTCCGATGGGGTGGAATTGTGCAAAGGCATGGGGCTTGGCAGGATGTTCAAAGCAGAATCTGAGATGAGTTGCAAGACAAGAAAGAAAATGAAATTCGAATCAATACTGAATACACCCAAATGCAAATACAGTATACATGTATGTGTATATATATACACCATACACAGATCAAACCCCCCCCCCCCACTTGATGAGGCAGCAAGGCACAGATCGAGTCCCACCACAGCGGTTGCTCTATGACCCGTTAGCAACGTGTTACCTGCCACGCGAACACAGTCTCTGCCCTGCTGATAATTAGTCAGGAATATTAAAATCAATCGAAAAAGTGGCAAAGAAAAGATGGACATCTCTGCTTTCATGTCTGTGACCATGGAGCTTTAATCTCAGTCTGCAAAGACTTCAGTACCACGTGGATGCCCCCTAGTTTGGAGGTGATGTGTTGGTATAATTTATGCACATGATGTCAGTGTGCTTCAATTAATATTTTATTTTTATATACATATATATACATACATACATACATACATACATACATATATATATATATATATATATATATATATATATATATATATATATATATATATATATATATATATATATATATATATATATATATATATATATATATATATATATATATATTGTTGCGAATATGGAATTTGGCCTCCATATCCGCTTGTAAATATTCCCCTATTTTCTCCAATACTCCCCAACTTTCCCCAATCCCCCATTCCCTAGTCCCATTGCATGTAAATAACAATCAGTAGAGCCGACCTTCCCCTTATTCCCCCATTAAATGTCGTGCCCAGGTCCACCGCACCACACGTAGACAACTTTCGGACATCTTCCTAGTTATTCTTAATCTATGTCAGTTAAGGCCTCGTTTCCATTAATTATGACTCTTCGTTGCACCAGAATGTGATTATATGGCATCAGTAGTGAGTTTAGGACCTTTCCCATACCTCCTTCCATCTTCTTCCCCAACAATTACAACAACAACAGAGGAGATGGCGGCGGAGCGGGGGAGGATGCGTCCTCACACCGGCTCGATTAGCGCCATAGACCATGCGCTCCACGGGGTTACCACGAAGGGGCTCCTTGTCAGCTCCTCGTCAAGGGCGGAGCCTGGTAAACCCCCCGCACGCACCCAATGAGAAGCAACGTGCCGATTCCACGAGGCGGAGCTAACGAGCCGAGGGCGTGTCACTCCCCGCCGGATATACGCGGCCCCGCGCCGGATGTGACGAGAGATGCGCACCCAGCTTGGAGAAGGAAAGCCACCTGCGAGCGCTGAGTCAGATGCGCACCCAGCTTGGAGAAGGAAAGCCACCTGCGAGCGCTGAGTCAGATGCGCCCCCAGCCTGGAGAGAGAAGTCGCCACCCCTCGAGCGCTGCAATACCTCCACCGCATCTCTTAAACTGGACCGTACGTGATCCTGCCCTGAGCCCAGGTGCACCTGGAGCGATCGCTACCCGCTTTCCTTGCCATCAAACCCCGTGTGAGTGAGCCTTGTCCCGTTTATCTGTCGTCTGTTGGGGTTAATATAAGTGTGTTTAAGTGCCCACCTTCCTATGTTTCCCTCTTGTCCCTGTAATCTAAACCTTCCGCATTATTGTAATAACAACCTTTGAGAACCGTATCCCTGGTGTCGTGTCGTATTAATTCCAGCCGTGTGTCTTCTTTTTCCTTCATTGGTCTAGCATAGCGCGATTAGTCAACGTTCGGGCACAATCGGGTAACTTGTGCAGACGTGGTCATACCATAAAACCGCTCGGTAAATAACATCCAAGCCACGTCTGTAACAATTGGTGTCGAGGAGTGGAATTCGAACCCGGGACTAAATTAGTTAGGCCCAAATTTTGGGAGGGAAAATCGAGCCGGAGCGCGTACGGCGCTCGACCGAATCGATTCGGAGCGCGTTTCCCGCGCGAAATTATAACGGCGAAATTTGAATTTGTTTTACGAAAAAAAAAAAAAAAAACCGAATTTTGAAAGTCGCGCTATGGCGGATCAAGACAGCTGGGGTCCGGTAAAGGAGAGTGAGGTAGGGTCGATCCAGGACCAAAATGAGGGACAGGAGGAGAGCGAAGCAGTGAGGGCGGCAGGTTCGCAAAATAGCGCCGTCACGCACGAAGAAGCGGGCGCGCAAAATGGCGCCTCGCTGATCACCGCGCCAGCGACCGTGGCAGCGCCCCCGATGGATTTGAACTCGTTTTGGATACAAATGAAGGCCCTTATGGCCCAGAATTGTGAGCAAATGAGGGCTGATAGAAAGCGATTGGGTGAGCGGTTGGGGAACCGGATGGATGCTCAGGGTGAGCGATTGGGAAACCAAATTGAAGAAATAACGAACCGAATGAGGGCTCGGAGTGAGCGATTGGAGGGCCAACTGGGGGTAATGAGGGACGAAGCGAGGGGTACCGGAGAGGGGTTAGACAACGGGATAAAGGAGGTGAAAAATGGGTTAATGGGGGTAGAAAATAGAATGGCTGCCCAGGAGAATCAGATAGAGGGAGTGAAAAATGGGGTAGAGGGAGAGGAGATTAGAAGAGGTGTGAGTGAGGAGGTCGGAGGAGTGCGCGAGGAGGTGAGGCACTGTAAGGAGCACATGGAGAAGGAGGTGAGAAAGGGGACTGTAAAGTTACAAGGGGGCATAGAGGACCTGACGCAGGAGGTGGAGCAGCTGACGGTGGGACAGACGGAGTTAGTGGAGCAGGTTCAAAGGAACACTGCGGTATTAGGAGGGTTGAAAGCGACACGGAAAGAAGTGGAAGAGGGGGTGAGCGAAATTAAGAAGCGACGGAGAGGGGATAACAAAGAGATAAAAGAGGAGATAAAAGAATTGGTCCAAAGTCTGTGTTTGGATCGTGATGATGTGCTCATTAACCGGATGAGGGATTCGCAGGTGATGGAGGAGAAGCGAAGAGGAAGAGGACCCGGTGTAAGTGGTGACCAATATGGTCGTGCGTATGATGCGCCAGGGGATTTAAGGAGCTTGGGGGTCGAGATGGACCCGGGTGTTCGTGAGAGGCCGTGGGTGAAGTGTGCGACAGGTCTGGTGTGCGAAAATGGAGGTGTGCAAGAAAGTCCGACTCTGGGGTGTGTGAGGAAAAAGTGTGTACCAAGGAGTGAGTGTGCTGGCGAGAGTGAGTCGGTCGTAGCGTGTGTGCGAGGGAGCACATGGGAGCGCGGTGTGGTGAGTGTTACAGAGGGTGTGACGGGAGAGTGTGCGCGAGGAAGGTGTGTGACGGACAGGTGCATGGGGAAAGAGTGCGCTGTCAAAGGCAAGGAAGAATGCACACCTGTGGTGAGTGTTACAGAGGGTGTGACGGGAGAGTGTGCGCGAGAAAGGTGTGTGACGGACAGGTGCATGAGGAAAGAGTGTGCTGTCAAGAGTAAGGGTGAGTGCGCTGTCAGGAATGGAGGTGAAAGTAGTGAGAGTGACATGGAGCGTGAGTTAGTTGTGACAGGTGAGCGAGGATGTACACCTGGGATGGAAGGATGTACACCTGGAATGGTAGAGCGTGAGTGGGAATGCACGCTGGAGTTGGTGGTGAGGCACGTGGTTGGGTGTGCGAATGAGAGCACACCTGTGATTGTCACAGAGGAGGTGCCCGAGGAGGGGGCGCGAAGAGGTGTATTGGTGAGGTGTGCGAGCGACGAATGTGTGCCAAAGTGTTCGGTGGTCAGGTGTGTGACCAAGGCTGTGAGTGGAATGAGTGTACCTGGGTGTGTAAGGAAAGGTACGAGGAGCATGGGCACGGCTGGATGTGTGAGCAAGGAACGGGCTGCGGGGTGTAAGCGTCCAGGTGAAGCATCGACGTTAGACGGGGTAGAGTTTAGAACGACTTATAGCCGAATCGGGCCCTCGGTGCGTGCCGGGCCTCGCTTTGAACGGCCGCGTCCAGGCTCCACTAGGCGGAGCTGGCAGCCCGATAGAAAGGGTCGTCATGGCGACCACTTTTTGGTGAGACGTGCCGGCAGGTCGAGATCGGGGCATTGGATGGCTCCACGCCGAGGTGGTGCGTGGGATCTCGGCACGGGTAAGCCCCCGTCCCTGCACCGAGTGCCGGACGCATCCAGCCGCTGGCACAAAACAACCAGCATCCATTGCTTGGCTTTACGAAGCCAGGCTTTGGACAGGAATTGGCGCACCGAGAGGCAGTAGTGAGTAGACTGGGTGATGAGGTTAGTGTTTTGGACCCAAAATTAGAGAAAAACAAAATTTGATGATTGGCAAGGGATTGGCAGTAGTGATTGGCAGATGATGGGCAGTGATTGGCAAATTTTTAATTTGTTGCAATTTGATGTGCAAAATTGGTAGTGAGAGACCCCCGATGGGGTGGGATGGCAAATCTGCCACCCTTCCCATGCTGGGGGCAAAGGAGCAATAGCTTATGGGGTGTATGGCAGTGAAAACTAGCCCGAGTGGGTTAGGATATTGTGTGTAGGGATCTAGAAGAGATTGACATTAGGTAACGTTAAGTTTAGTTAGTGACTGATACCTGTAGTGGGGACGCAGGTAGTTTAGTATGGAGGATAATGACGAGGGAGCGCAATAGTTTAAAGGGACGACTGGGAAGCGCAAGTTTCAGAAGGGAGTAGTTAGCTGAGATGATGCCGTGTGTGTGAGGATTGAACAGGTGTGATTGCACAGGTGTGCAACTGGACAGGTGTGTGGAGCAGTGTATGAGTAGTGAGTGTGTGGATCAGCGCGAATGCGCTTGGGGAGAGAAGGGTGCAGGTGGCACCAGGTGTGAGAGCACAGGTGTGCAGGTACAGGTGTGTGGAGAGAGTTGGAGTGAGTGGTACGGAGTGGTGTGCATGGTGCGAAGGTGTGAATGGGGGAAGAGTGGACCCCTTTCACGAGTACCCGGGGCGGGTAGTGTAAGTGTTAGGTAGAGGGTACAGGTAAATTGTGGTTGGATATTGGCACTTGTGGTGCGGTTGCAGAATGGTGTTGTGAATGGGTGCATTAGTGTTGTGGAAATGGCTGGGCGTGTAGCCTGTTAGTGCGTGTAGTTGGTTGGGCACTCCACCATTGTGAGGATGTCGGCCAGGTGAGGCCGCAGGTGGGCTCTGGGAGCCGGTAGTTGTGAGTGGGTGCCTGAGGATCCCGGGTGTGGATCGGGCAGCCCAGTGCCAGAGAGGGCACGGAGTGGGGAGAGCGCCAGAGGGCCTTCCCCAGGTAGATAGGTTAGGGTAAGGAGCAGGTAAGCTCGGAGGCAACTGCAGTGGTGGAGGTGTGCAGGTGGGTAGACCCACTGGGAGAGGTACACGCCACAGCCCAGAAATTGTGCGAGGGCACCGGGAGATGAATCGGGGGAGTGAGACCCCAAATTGAAGAGCACCACAGTTTGGCCAATGGGAATTGGTTTTTTAGAACCCATAGTGTAAGAGGGCCAATGGTTTGGCCGGAGAAAGACCCCGGGTAGTGTAAAGTTGTTAAAGTCATTTAGGAAATAGTTAGGATTGAAGAACCTGTCGCACCATACGCAGCCACTTACCTGTGGTGATGATGATGACTCCACACCTGTGTTTTCTTTGTTTGTGTTGCAGAAATGAGAATTGCTGTTGGATTTGTGAGACGCATCACGACGTGGATGAGGCATTGGGGTGATTCCATCTCTCCCTCCCTAGGAGGGACTGATGATGAATTGGTAATGGCAAATTTTGATGTGCAGTTGGAGATGGCAAATTTTGATGAGAGTTGAAAATGGCAAATTTGATTGGTTAGGAGGGAGAGAAGACGAATTTGGTTTATGGGAGGAACGGGGAAGACAGTAGGGATGTTTGTTGATTTGTAAAGTAGATGTTTATGGGTAGTGTTGTGTTGTGTGGATACAGTAAGGGGTAAGGGAGGGGCCATGTAGGTTACCTGGTGGGGGGGGGGGGGGCGTACGATAGGAACGTACCTGTCTCACCTGGTTCCCATGTGCCCCCAGTGTGCATCACCTTACATTGCGTGCACTTTTGCGCCCTTACCACCTTACTCACTTGTCTGCTTCTTTTGTCTCCCACCTCCGAGGATCTGGCTTTGGGGTAGAGAGAGAGGAGAGAGAGGTGCTGGCTGCGCAGTTGTGGGCCTGCACTTTCGCTGTTTGCTGCCGGGATCGATACACCATATGGACCGCAATGTTTGTGGCCACCCACAATGGACCGCAGTTCGTTTGCGGCCAAGCACCACCCGGGGATGGACCTATGGATCAACGTGGCACCTATGCCATACAGGTGAACCACTAATAGTTAACACCACCAAGTGCACCACAAGAAGAGCAAGAGACACCTGCAGGGTTAGGGGTTGTCGAATTTATTTTTATACCAATGAACAATGGTGACTGCACCGGATGGTGCTGACTGTGTGGTGGGGTGGTGCTTTTGATGCTGGGAAAGGGTGCTCTGCACGTTATTAAAGGCCGTCGGCCACAGAGCACTCGTGGGTTGGTGTATCGATGTTGGCAAGCGCGCTCTCTCTATGCATAACATCTGCATGTGTTCCTCCAAAAACAGGTCCTGGATCGTAGTGTAGATATCAGCGTAATCTTGTAAATAATGCTCCCTACCGGCTGTATGTTTAGTTTGCGAATTCTTTCCGGATTCGGTTATCCTGTGGGTGTGTTTCTGAGAGGAGAAGGGTGCAACGTCGCAGAGGGACATATTTACTCATTTGTGAATATCTGTAAAACTGTCGCACTCAGGGTAGAGTTAATAGTAGAGGGAACTACATTGCGTGCCACACTAAAGTAGGTAAAAATTTATCGGGTCGGGACGCCCCGAGGGTAGAGAAGGGTGCAATGTTGCGAATATGGAATTTGGCCTCCATATCCGCTTGTAAATATTCCCCTATTTTCTCCAATACTCCCCAACTTTCCCCAATCCCCCATTCCCTAGTCCCATTGCATGTAAATAACAATCAGTAGAGCCGACCTTCCCCTTATTCCCCCATTAAATGTCGTGCCCAGGTCCACCGCACCACACGTAGACAACTTTCGGACATCTTCCTAGTTATTCTTAATCTATGTCAGTTAAGGCCTCGTTTCCATTAATTATGACTCTTCGTTGCACCAGAATGTGATTATATGGCATCAGTAGTGAGTTTAGGACCTTTCCCATACCTCCTTCCATCTTCTTCCCCAACAATTACAACAACAACAGAGGAGATGGCGGCGGAGCGGGGGAGGATGCGTCCTCACACCGGCTCGATTAGCGCCATAGACCATGCGCTCCACGGGGTTACCACGAAGGGGCTCCTTGTCAGCTCCTCGTCAAGGGCGGAGCCTGGTAAACCCCCCGCACGCACCCAATGAGAAGCAACGTGCCGATTCCACGAGGCGGAGCTAACGAGCCGAGGGCGTGTCACTCCCCGCCGGATATACGCGGCCCCGCGCCGGATGTGACGAGAGATGCGCACCCAGCTTGGAGAAGGAAAGCCACCTGCGAGCGCTGAGTCAGATGCGCACCCAGCTTGGAGAAGGAAAGCCACCTGCGAGCGCTGAGTCAGATGCGCCCCCAGCCTGGAGAGAGAAGTCGCCACCCCTCGAGCGCTGCAATACCTCCACCGCATCTCTTAAACTGGACCGTACGTGATCCTGCCCTGAGCCCAGGTGCACCTGGAGCGATCGCTACCCGCTTTCCTTGCCATCAAACCCCGTGTGAGTGAGCCTTGTCCCGTTTATCTGTCGTCTGTTGGGGTTAATATAAGTGTGTTTAAGTGCCCACCTTCCTATGTTTCCCTCTTGTCCCTGTAATCTAAACCTTCCGCATTATTGTAATAACAACCTTTGAGAACCGTATCCCTGGTGTCGTGTCGTATTAATTCCAGCCGTGTGTCTTCTTTTTCCTTCATTGGTCTAGCATAGCGCGATTAGTCAACGTTCGGGCACAATCGGGTAACTTGTGCAGACGTGGTCATACCATAAAACCGCTCGGTAAATAACATCCAAGCCACGTCTGTAACAATATACACACATACACACACACACACGTATGCATTGTCTGTCCTGTGTTGTCGCTGAAGTACTCCCTCAAACATTTGTGAAATCGTACCAAACTTCCGGTATGCACGTACCTCTCCCATGTGTATGTCCCAAAGGGGGTGTTTTTAAGTTCATAATTTTTTTTAACTTAAATCTTCAACTTCAATTGTTGATAAAAATGTAAAATCACGAATATTACAAATACATTTGTGCAAAACAAATGTATTACGATTGGTGTCAGCAAACTAACACAGCTACTCACAAACAGCTCGTCTCTATAGCGACGTGTGATTGGGTGTTTTGAATTGCACAGTGGAAGTTGGTAATTACGTGGAGGTGAGGTGATTTTAATAACGGGGCTGTGAGGTGTTTTTAATAATTTGGCGTTTATATGTTGGTGAGGCGTTTTGAATCATGTGCTGGTGAGGTCAAGTATTTAACATACTTATGGTCATATTTAATGTACGTCAATGCAGTGTCTGTCACGTCCCGTCACATAACTGAACTGAACTATTCGCTCAAACTCTTGCGAAATTTTCCCAAACATCCAGTCTGCATGTACCCCTCCCATGTGCAAGTGCTAAGCGGTTACTCATGAAATTTTTTTGAAGGTGATGTAATGGCAACTTCAATTGCTTATAAAAATGTAATAACATGAACATTACAAATACATTTCTGCAAAAGAAATGTTTGTATTATTGGTGTAAATCATAGCACAGCAACTCACGTACAGTCGTTATCCTCAGTTAAAACAAGCCCGGCTCTATGGCGACGTGTGATGAGGCGTTTTGAATTGCACAGCAGGAGTGTGTAATTTTGATCGCTCAATGGTGAAGAATCACTAAAATTCTCAGTTCCACATCTGGATCTTCATCAAAATCTAATAATTTCGTCTTTGTCACACACCCAACCTCTCCACCAAATTCCGTCCGAATCCACAAACGCCAAATTCACAATGGCACACCAAATTCCGTCACAACGTTGAGATATCTTGTTCAGACAGACAAACAAACAAACAAGCCGGGGTGAAAATATAACCTCCATCCACTTTCGGTGGCGGAGGTACTGAAGCAACTCATGGCATGTTTACTCCAAAAATGCAGTACCTTTGAAACAAAGTTTGGTGGGGATACATTCCAATTGGATAAGAGGGGAGTTATGTAATAAGCGGCTTGGAATTGCTTTGTATTTCTCAGTTTGATAAGTTTGGCTTTTGTTTCAAATGAGTCGAGGAGAGGCGAGGAGATGAGATAAGCATTGACATCACAAAGTGCTCGCCGAATCAGCTTACCACTCGTGTCAGCGAGACAAATGCCGTCAATTTCCTCATCGGCGGCTGTTTCATCTCCGTCAACATCATCGTCCAGCAGGATCTCATCGGGGTTCAAAGAAGAATTCCCCGATAGGTCAGCACTGCTGAGGTTTACAATGAGGGACGAATTGGATGCTTTAGCAAGTCCATGGCCAGCCCTGCATGGAAATGCACACATGGAATCAACATTTCTACAATGGATGATAAATTACGGTAAATGGAATACAACACCATGTTTACCAATAAAAGGTAATGGAGAAAAACTGCACAAAAAAAAAAAATCCTTAATTTTACATGATCTAATGCTAGAAACAAGCACGCACGCACACGCACGCACGCGCGCACGCACACACGGCATTGTGGTTACGAGGGATGCCACAACAATGGCACAACATTTCTCAACACACGAAGAGCAGGGAATTCCCCAAGGAGGAATCCCTCCTCCCCATGGATTGTCCGTGCTCGTATTCTTTTAAATGCCGAGGGTTAAGCAAGGAAGCAGCAGGTACCATTTTGAAAGTGTTTGGTAGTAATGGGCCGGGGTTTGAACCTCCAACCTCCCAGACGATTTCTATAACAATTACACCACGAGTCTGGCTTTGTAAATGGAATTCAGTTTTAATGCAAATTAAATTAAAATTTCGATGCAATTCAGTTTAATGCTTTAACAGTTTTAATGCTCTTACACGAGCCTCGATCTTGTATACAAAAAAAAAAAAAATTAATAATAATAATAAATAAAAAACGCAATTCATTGGTAAAATAAACCCGAGGTTACACAGAGATTCTAACATCCGGGCACCTTCACACAACTGCCTGCTTTTGTCAAAATAAACTGTCGTAGCTTTAACGCTTCCAAGTAACGAAGACAAATGAAGAGCTATTGATGCAAACGCATTGAATAAATGTGAAAAGGCCTCATATTGTCTGCACCAGTCTGCTTTAACACAATGATCACTGAAGGTAGCAGTGCCAACCCAAAGTCACCACCGGGCTCACCGAGCTGCTGCCAAGGTGAACACATCTGTAAGTCCCAGGCGGCGACAATAGGTGGCCGTCTGTGGGCTGGGTACAGGAACAGGGGGCTTAATCTTCCCCCCTACAATATTCTTCGGGGAATAGAATGGAACCGTGGGTGAGAAACTGGTTGGAACAGCAAGATCACCGC
This sequence comes from Myxine glutinosa, assembly GCF_964187855.1. NCBI lineage: Eukaryota > Metazoa > Chordata > Myxini > Myxiniformes > Myxinidae > Myxine > Myxine glutinosa. Next base: position 84,439,936 of record NC_136272.1, on the reverse strand, counting down.
TCAGGAGGTCACGAACACGGGACAGGTCATCAGCACAAAGCTTCACGACGCTATGGGAGACAGAAAGCATCATCATCACCACAAAAACAATTTCAGATAACAGAAATTATCTTGTGAACCAAAACAAAATATTGTTACTGATGTGTCTCAGGTGTAATTGGTTTTTAGTTTATACTAGTTATTTCCATAGTACATGTTCAGCATAAGTGTACGTAACAAGTGTATGCCAGGCAGTGTCAAATTTGTTTTTCTTAAGTTTCCTTCACCTTCCCTCCCAGACAGCTCATATCTACAAAACGATATACCCACCTTTGTGTTTGTATGGTTTTCCCCATTGTGAGGTGTTGGTATGTGTTTTCCTTAAAGAAATAATGGCAGTGCAAGATTCCACATGGCCTGGACACAGTGAAAAACTGGTGTTTGTGGCGCAAGGCAGCCACCCGGATAGAGGCACCGAGAACCATGTACGTCCCCGTAGCAGGTGTACGTCCCCGTAGCAGGCATGGGCCCTGATCATAGAGAACCACAACTGGGACGACCCGATGGCTACAATACTGGTGTCAGCGAGATATGGACCGAAGGTATGAGAAATCGCACCTCAGGAGAAATTGCTGAGCGCGATTGGCACTACAAATTAATTGCGATGAGCGGTCAAAGTGGCTCGAACCAGGGGGCCCCCTGGACTGATGCCACTATAGCCTCGGCCAAAATGCAAGCAGAGGGGCCGTTATCGAGTGCTGTGGTGTCGCCCCCACTACCCAGTAGCCCCATAGACTCCAATAGCTATACCGGTGCCTCCAACTGAATCAGCAGTGGGGGGTAACAGGCCGGCATTACTGCAGCAGCAGGGGGATAGCCAGGAAGTGATGGCCAATGTTGACAGCTGATGGCTGCCATGGAAGCAGCCCAAGTCGAGAGGACGGAAGAAATCAAGGCCAACCATAAGGAATGGCGGAAACCTGGCAGATGTGCGGAGATCATAGCAAGGACTGACTGATTAGGAATAGCATCGGAACGGGAGTTGAGGGAATGAAAATAATGGGAGCGCCAGTTGGGGATCTAGTTGGGGATCTAGATCTAGAGCCAGGAGGTCAAGAGGAGAGTTAGAACAGGCCATGGCAGATGAGGTTAGTGGACGTACTTGGGTGGAGATGTCTGCGGCATGTGCAACTCTGCAAATGCAGGGATCCATGCCGGAGAAACATGACTGCGGGCGGCATCCGGCAATGGACACCAGGTACGTGGATAAATGGTGTGAATGGGGAACAGGGGTCCAGATAACATGAGTTTGGACAGGGACTCTTCCCAAGGTGGATGTAGGTGTGAAGGAGCCCAGCAAGTGAACTACCCAAAGCCATAGCAAAGCCATAGCATAGCAAGAGACTGACGAGGAAGAAACAGTGTTTGTACTCGGTGGTGAAACGCACACCATTGCCACACATGGACTCAAGACCAGGTTGATCGATTACACCCTATCCAGGCTCAAAAAAGATGGTTTCACGGTGTTCACCAACCTTGCTACCGACGACACACTGTTCACGGGCCGAGGAGATTATCAGTTTGATATTTACCGCAAAATGAAGGCCGAGAACGGGAATGAATGGTCGTCATTCCACCCTCACTCCAACGTGCTGTGGCTTCATTATCTAGCACATAAATTGGCCAAAACTATCAAGCATTGCAGCAAACAAAGTCGAACCCTTCGCTCTCGATTCACTGTATTCCTTCGAAATGGCTTGTCCTTCTCTTCTGCTTCGGATCTTCTGAGCGCCCCCATATTCAAGGATTAACGGACTTCCCAGCCTCCAGAGTTTATTTCCCAGTGCCATGTGGAGCGTGCGAGGACATGTATTCTGGTCATGTTCGTCCTGTGGCGCATACCTCGTGTACATTTTTAATGCATATATTCACAAAAGTCTTCAGTGTTATAACCTGCCAGTGTTGTTGACCATGACAGCTGTTTCTCTTTGGCTTTCATTTTTGATAATCCATTAAAATTTGTACACTTTTTCACTGTAAGCTGCCATGAGGGCATTTCGCACTTGTTGAGTTTGTCCCGTCACACGAAGTGCAAAACCGTGTGATCGACATCAACCTTAATACCGTTTTGACAACCTCCTCAGCCGATGGTGTCGTTTTGTGCATTAAACTTTTCTTTACCGGTAACACTTGCTTTCCGACTTATTTCCGTTCGTCTTATTTTAATCGCTTGGGAAGGGGTCTGTGAAGCATAAAGTAAATATACACTGCCTGGTTTATTTTTAATTTATAACAACCCAACAATTATCTATTTTTCTTGTCCTCACCCATTCTCCAGTTCTACCTGTTGCCAAATACATTTTATTCTTGAATTAAAGATGCTTGTACTTGTACTTACAAATTTGAATACCATAACCGTGATCAGCCTTTTTATGAAACCCCAATTAATCATTGGTATCTCCCGTGATGGAGCTGGTTCTGATGGCCTTTCTCTCTCTCTCACTGCAGGCAGGTTGGTGGTCTTTCTGTCTTCTACCGACTCCTCTCTGGTCTAGCTCCCCCAGCTCTGTCTGTACTCTGTCCCCCAAATATTTCTTCAGGATGCACAATGTCTGCCAGCAACCCTTTTCTGGTGAAACTGCCAAAATCAAGACTCTGCTCACCTTCCCTCTTTCATTCCTCTTTTTTCTCACCTCTGGAACAAACTCCCACACTCTCTTCAATTCCACTCCTCCCTCAGGTCTTTAAAACAGCTGTTCACCACCATCTCTTATCTTCCCCCATCCAAAACCTTGATCTTTTCTAGCCCCGTTAATACACCCCAAATCTGCCTCTTTCAATCTCCGACTTCATTCCTGAAATTCCGAGTAGTGTCCACTTGTTTTATACCGTGCACCCCCCCCCCCACTCCCCCACCCCACAGATCTCCTGATGTTCCTGTTCTCTACTGTTGTTTTGTTTGTGTGCTTCCCTTTGTCTCCCGCTCCCTTTATTATGTTTTATGTGTCCGTTTATGTTTTTTGTGTTTAATGCGTTAGCTCTTACACGAGACTCGACTTTGTATACAAAAAAAAAAAAAAAAAAAGAAAAAAAAAAAAGGTCTGTGTGGTCGATTGAATGGCCGGTTTACAAACTATGCTTTTCGGTGCACATCGACCTTTCTTGCTGAGAGATTGAAACCACATGGCCTGTGCATACTGGACCGGGTGTTGCAGAGGGAAAGTGTGCATGTGCATGTACGTGGTGAGCGAAAAATGCGGGGCATCTGTGCAAGGTGAAAAAAATGGAGGAACGCAGATGGGAGAGCCACCTCTGGCGGCAGACTGTATAGCAGCAGTTTTAGAGTGGCTTCCCGAGGGATTAACAAGCACAGCTCCAGCTCAGGGTGAGCCGAGGGTCGCATGTGGGAGCATGCATGCCCCTGGTGTGTAGTTGGAATTTAACTCACATGCCCCTGGGTTATCCTTGCGGGCTGAGTGGAAGTTTCGGGAACTGAGTGGCGTGCTGACGAGGAGGGGTGTCGTTGAAGCTGAAGGGAAAGGTGTGTGCTGCATGTGTGAGAAGTGTTATGATTTATGGGAGCGAGACATGGGTAATGAACGTAGAGCAGCAACGAAGGTTGGAAAGGGTGGAAATGCGAATGGTTCGGTGGATGTGCGGAGTATCGTTGAGAGAGAGGAAGACAAATGATGAATTGCGAAAGATGATGGGAATCGAGCCTGTGATTGATGCTGTGAAGAGGAACAGGTTGAGATGGTTTGGTCATGTGTTGAGGAAGGATGAAAGTGACTGGTTGAGAAGAGTAATGGAAATGAATGTAGAAGGAAGTAGAGGACGGGGAAGACCGAGAAAGACTTGGCCAAAGATGGTGGAAGAAGAAATGCGGGCAAGGGGGTTAACAAGGAGAGATGCAGAAAATAGGGCAAAATGGAGAAGATTGTCATGGGGCCCGCAAGGATAACCCCCGCTCTAGGAGGGAAAATGGCCTTAAAATGCCTGTTGTTGTTGTTGTTGTTGGTGTAAATAGGGTGTGAATAATGAAGAGGAAGCACACCGCTGTGGAGAGGGAATCCCCATTTAAAATGGGTGGAGGGGATTCAGCTGGTTTGAAACGTGGATGCTGTTCCGTTATTGGTGCTGGAATAAGTAAAGTTTTGTTTATTGGGTGCAATAATTCGTTGACAGGCTGGGGGTGTGGCTCATTGAGTGTAGGTATTTGGGGAGGGGCATCTTGGGTGCTCAGTGTGCACTGGGTCCAGAGGGGTGACCCAGATATTTGTGAAGTGGGCCCAAACACCGAAGAGAGCGCTGGAGGTGCCACGGGCTAGAAAGGGAACTTGCGAGAGCCAGAGAGAACTCGCCAGAACTCGGAGTGGAGCAGGTAGCTCGGAAATGGCCCCAGCAGCCCAGGGATGACACATTTGGGAAGCAGGCAGAAGCCTGCAGAGAGAGACATACCACCCAGCCACGATATTGTGCTATGGCAAAGAAAAGAAAATTTTAGGGCCAGGCACGCACGCTCTTGTTAGGGCACCAGCACGTGGGATGGGGGGTAAATTGGTTACATAGAACCACAGAAAAGTGGGTTTAAAGTAAAATGTGGAAGTGTTTTTGCAAAAGTTACGTCAGTTGGAGATGCTTCCCCTTCGTACCATTCTAAATGTTGGACTACCATTTGGACTACCAAGCCACCGAGACAAACTGAGTGGGTAATTTTTTTTTGTGATGACCCATTGCATTCCAAATTGTTAGTGCAGGGCTCGCTCCGCTAGCGATCCAGGTAAGGCCATGCCACTTCATCATGTTATAGTCACAACACGTGCCTTGATCTCTTGGAAGATAGATTAGTTTGACGGAATTAGTGGGCCCGGGAGGGATATATTAGCCAAGAGCGGTTTAGGGAGGATGGAGTTCGAGATAGGATAGAGGGAATAGCTGGGCAGCTAGGGTAGAGTAGGTTGGGGCATAAGCCAGCCATCCTATCTGCTGCAATCACATGATCTTACCATCACGTCATTCATCTGCTGGTTCACGACATCTACTGGCCACTCACTTGACTTGCCAGTTCAACTACACTACCTTCCTGTAAGCCACGCCATCTGCCAGGTCGTGCTGCTCACCTGCTGTGGCACCTGTTGCCACTTATCTGCTGCATCATTTTGCTGGGCCTTAAAGGCCAGAAGACAAAACTCGTTTCAAGGCCAAATGGGCCAAGTGCCTTTTATTGCTTGTTGAGCCACAAATGCCGTTTGCTTGCTCCTGTTGGGCTACATGGGCCAAAGACACCACCAGTGGAAAAGTCACATGGGCCCTTGCTAATCCTCAAGTTATGGAGAGGCTGTTTGGGCCAGGGACAGGCCTTGTGGTCACCAAGGACACGTGAAGTGCCGGACAAAGGACCTCAATAGACAGCGCCGGGGTGTGTAGTTATCTCCGTAGTATAGTTTAGTCATCTCTGCAGTGAATGTAACAGAATAAGTGTGAAGTCAAGTCAAGTGTCGCAAAAGTATTACTTTTGTATATTTTTGATTGACTCTACTTTGGCAACTATGGAAATGGTTTCTTTGAATTGAAAAGTAATTCATCGTGATATTATATATGCAGTGTTTTATGCAATATATAGATGATGTCCGCCCTCCCTAGTGTGCGAGAACAAAAAAAACAAAAAACTGCAATCATTTTGAGCCTGTTTTATGTTCTTTTAAGCGAAAGACCACACCTTTAGGCACAGGTTTGGATGGGAGAAGTCAGCTCGACAGCTGTAGCCATTGTTGTGCACCAGACCACCAGGGTGAAAGGTCTGCATGGGTCATCATGCCCCCACGGCCCATGATGAATGAAAGGGGAGGGGAGGGATGCAACAAGTCATGGGTGACAGAGGCCGGAGCTATAAAGGTGGGTGCGCCGAGAGGCAGCAGAGCAGAAGCCTGGATTCAATTGCGCAATTGGCTTGAGCTGCCATTCCAGAGGCATGCCCAGCCAGCCAGAGGCATGCCCTCTCCTCTCGCGCGGGAACACCCGGGACACAGTGACTCGTCGTTCCCAGCAGAGCAGCCGGAATCTAATTTTCAACCATTCTGCCTGGTTCTACCGGCCATCGCCCGGTATTTGTCGTCTCCAGAATCCCTCTCCCTTTCTATTGTATAAATGATTGGGCCCCAAAAGGCTTAAGTTATTGTGGATCTTCTGTTCATCGTTGGTTCGTGGGCACGTATCAGTAAGGGTTAAGGGGTTTATTGGCGATTCAATGGAATTGCTACTTTTGTATTTCCTTCCACCACGCACCATAATCACTACGATTAAATATACCTGATCTCAGGGTGAATTTGAGCCGTGGTGATCGCCCTTCCAATTAGGAAAGTCCATTGTTGATCAATTGTGAATGGCAACAAACACCATGCATCCATACGGTGCCGTGCTCCTCACCAGCTCGGCCTTTAGAGGCGAAGTGCGTGGCACAAATTAGCATAACGTATCGGCCGACTTGGAGGTCCCATCAGTAAGGTATCATGATCCGGTTCGGGGTCTTTGACTCAGCTGGCAGTTACGGCCGTTGTTGACAGTCCACTGGGATTCGCACCAGGTAAATGCGACGACCCGACAGCTACAACAATAACATTCTCGTTGAAATTCAGGGACACCATTAAAAACAAACAAAAAAAAAAACACCATCCTCCAAAGCACGACAAATTCAATTACTGCCCAGGGAAAGATGAGCAAAACTGAATGTCACTGAGGAAGGGGTTCCTTGATGAATGTGTACAGTAATGAAAAAAATTAGCAAATTAGTGCGAGGGTCATGCTAACCTGTCTGGTAGTAACTGGTTGTGTGGCGAGGCACAGGTCAGATGGTCCGTGGCTTGCATGATCGCCAGCCACTCCTCATCATATTCCAGCTTGGGAGGTGAGTTCAACGAGAGCCCCAGTTCCAGAACCTGATCCGGATGGGTTTAAGGATATCTTGGTAAAACACCAGCGTGAACAACACCTAATTATATTTGAATATCAAAAAATACTTAACAAAACAAATATACAGGGGGAAAAAGCATTTTGCATCTGATAAAAGAAAGCATTTTGCACGAACCTCACCTGAAGAAACTCCCGACGGGGAAGACATTTATCCAGAGCGAGGAATTTAGTCACTTGTGGAGATTTCTGTCCCTCTTCCAGCTACAGCAACAAATCACATCGAGAAATTCATGATAAGAGCAAAGGATGCGGTCCCTGTAATTATTTGGTGGACCTTGTGCTCATCTAATCAGCCCAGCCCTTTGAATCAATGGAAGGTTTGCTTCCAAGGTGCCCCTGGTAACCCAGCTGGTTCTAATGTACCTGGTGCTGGACAATGGTCGCATATTTAACATGGAGATGCGCCGAGAACCAATAGGACGGTTGTAGTTTCCTCAGCAATGCTCCAGCTGGAGGACTACCAAGCCTGCCCCCTTCCACTTCTTGAGCAAAGAACGGCTTCCTTCTGAGCAACCCTGCAACGCCGCTTCCCACCGTAACTCCCAGGGGCCAGTCATGACTGAGGAAAACATCTGGGGGATTGGAAAGCTGAGACAAGGAGGAGGAAAATAATGAGGACTTGGAAATGCAAAGAATGTTGAAAGAAAACGGAAGGCAACTGTGATCAAAAATAATAATAATCACAGTGCAGGCTCGAGTACCATGGTAATGCAAGCAATGGTCACAGGTAAAGCCCACCTGCATGAGGCGATACACATCCAGGCTGCGGACGTGGTAGGCGCTCCGCAGGCAATCCTGCGAGTATGGTGGGCATTCAAAATGGCCTGCAATAGAGAAATGAAAATGTCCACTGTTGCCAAGATCGGTCGGATTAAAACTTGCGATAAACTTTAGCGGTGTGGAGACACAAAAAGTTTCCATCAATGTCTACATCCAGGTGCACAAGCATTTCAACAAACCTTTGTAGTAATCGTGACCTTTGTAGATCCCAGAAAGGCCTGCTATCCGAATCCCACCAACACACAACACGCCAGCATACCCTGCACACGTGTCACACAAAGGCAAGCAAATCAACCTCGTAATGTGCAGCAATTAATATTTTAAAACAACAGCAGCAGCAGCAGCAACAAGAAGCAAGACAAACAAACCTGCAGTCCTTGAGAGAACACGTTTTCAGTCCTGTGTGACTGCATCGCCACCGCAGTCCTCGGCCCATGACCACTGCCCACCAGGACCCTCTGGCTCGGTCGTAGCTGACCTGCAGGCAGCAGTCAAGGACCGAGGATCGAGACGAAGGTACAAAGTGCACCAAGCAAAACGCATCATCTCAGGAACCGCAGATCAAGAACCAATTATTTACAACACGCAAACTAACAAAAGAGAAGACAGGTTTCTGCTAGAACACAGCTCATATAGAATGAGGGGGTGTGCGAGGTGTCATGGAAAACACACCCATGTAGTAGATGTTTGGCGCCACCCATCCACCAAAAGGTAACTCCTGCAGATGGTTTGATGCCTCGTGGTTTCCTCCGATAAACACCGTCAGCACAGGAGCCTGCTTCTCTCCAGAATAATACCTGCGACATCAAGTAATGGCACGTACAATCCAAGTCCGTCATCCTGCACCACCCCTACAAAACCAACCTCATTCCTAATAGCACCATTCCAAAAGGGCTGCCTCTCACGCGGCACGGTACGGTTAAAAATCCTACAAAAACGCAAATTACACGGACAGCTTGAATGGCAAAACTAGTCTAAATTGCGTAGGCCAGTGGCATTCTGAGTCTGGAGTTTCCCTAGACAAACAGAACAATCTATGGATGGAATGAAAAGAACGTTGATCAAAGTATGTGGTTAGCATACACGTCAATCAGAATTCGGTCAATTCCATCCGCAGATGGAGCAAACCTTTACTCGAGAGGCATAAAATGAGTGGAGATTGTGTGTGAATATCATGAGAAATCAGGAAGTGATATCAATGGCTTCTGGTAAACTGTGGGCGATTTGCTCAGGTACGAGGGCCTGTCTGACTCGACGCCGATATTCAGGTGAAAGATGGTTGATAACATGGCTCGTGAGACATACAGTCGTTCTTGAGACAAACCAAAAGTGACTCTTGGGCAACAACCCAGGAAACATAGAGGCGATTAATCCAGCAGTCACGTGGATGAATCACTCCAGTGTGTGGCCTATGGATGTTAGCAGCTTATGATTTTGGAGAATCAGGGGTGGTAGCCCCCTTCTCCTCCCCCTTACACCGACCACCTCAATACGGGTCCCAATAATGAAGGACTAGTGAGTGGTCAGAAGGGGAAGACTGCCAAAAGATGTTAAAGGGATGTAGATGTTATGTTATACCAAGTTAATAGTAACTATAGGATTAATATTACGGAAGATCAGGCAAACTGATCAAGGAAGTGAAATAAGTGGGGACAAGGAAATGGCTTCAATCTCCAAAAGGCACCAAGACATGCCAAGGCCTGCTGGAGCAAGACATGAAAGGCAGCAGCACTTGTATCCAATGCCTCACTAGAGCTGAAAGGCAGATGCCGGTGGTGAAGGGGAAGAGTTTATTTATTTATTTATGTATTTCAAGTCGAGGCTTGTGTAAGAGTCTTTCACGAACCAGCTGGCCACACCTGATGCTCGACTAAGGTCAGGGCAAGAATTTCTAATTTGTTCATTGTGTCGGCGCTGAGTGCACCAACTCTTTGTGAATGACACCGTGGGATCTTGAACGTCCACCAACTAGTGCCGAGAGACGGGACCCCTGCTTAACATCAATCCGAGGGACGGCACACTCATTGACAAATCACCCTGCCCGTGCAACACCAGAATGACAGTTTATAGCTGGGTCAGGATTCAAACCCAGGCTAGACAGCTTAGGGACGAGTGTCGGTACCTACAGGCCATCCTGTCAGCCAGAATGAATTGAATAAATAAATGGCAGAAATCTCTCAAGACGGAATTCCATCTCCCGGCAGAGACTGGACACCCATGGTATGGCTGGCTAAAAGGTGTTTGGTTACCTGTGGAAGTCTTGCATGTGTCGGTACTTCGGGGGTACAGCCATGCAAAGCAGGTCGCTCTCATTACGAACAGCTTGAAAGTCACCACAGCAAAGGAGGAGGTCCACGGGCTTCCCACCTTGCTGTACTGCCTCTGCCAGCTACAATTAAAAAACATTTTTTTTTGTGTACAAAAGGGAAGGAATAATAAAAGCTGTGAACATTCAATAGTGACTGCATTTTTGCCACCATAAGGTGCAACATTACTCAAAGTGTTCCCAACATGGGTCCAAATAAATAAATAATTTGAGCAACAATTATTAAATAGCCCCGAGTGGGCCGATACCAAGTCGAGGCTGATATCAAATCGCATCTCTTGAGGTTGCAGTTCAGAAGAACCCCCCCAGGGAGCCCATTGATCCAAAATCGAAATATCGAAGACCGAGCTATCCTGCGCACCATCACGTATAAGGGCTGTATCTCAGATTGCAGAGCAATTCGTTGGTAAATAAGGGACGAGTAGGGATCTGAAGTTTCAAGGAGGGGGGGGGGGGGGGGGGGTGGAGGGGCGGGGGGAGTGAAACCACCTGGGAGTCCCCATGCCCCAAAATCAGAAAATCGGAGCCTGAGCGATTGTGCGGGCCAGAGTAGAAGGGCGGTATTGAGTTTCAGAGCAATCGGTTGGTAAACAAGCATTCTGAGTATTGCGCTGCAATACATGTGCCCTACCAGCATTGGGTAGCACTGTCATAGAAGACAGTATTATGACTTACCGCACTCCAAATTATAGTCCGGAAAACTGTTGGGGAAATTCCCAAAGTTCAAAGTGCCATAACTTTGTGAAAAATGATCGAAACGTCGTGAAGTTAGAACTTGATCTGTAATTTATCATGACGAAACCATGTACCAAGTTTGAAATCATGAGCATTAAGTTTAGAAAAAAAGTCCGGAAAGCTGTTCTTTGCGTGACGGACTGACGGACCGACAGACTGACAGACGGAGGGACGGAGGGACGGAGTGCAAACCTATAGTCCCCTAAGGTGTACACCGGTAGGGGACTAATAAGAGGAGAGTAGGAATCCAAAGTTTCAGTGGATACCCCACCTCCTTCCTCTCAGTTCATCTCTTTGAGAATCGAGATACAACAACAACAACAACAACAACAACAACATGCATTTTAAGGCCATTTTCCCTGCTAGAGCGGGGGTTAGCCTTGCGGTCCCCATGACAATCTTCTCCATCTTGCCCTATTTTCTGCATCTCTCCTCGTTAACCCCCTTGCCCGCATTTCTTCTTCCACCATCTTTAGCCAAGTCTTTCTCGGTCTTCCCCGTCCTCTACTTCCTTCTACATTCATTTCCATTACTCTTCTCAACCAGTCACTTTCATCCTTCCTCAACACATGACGAAACCATCTCAACCTGTTTCTCTTCACAGCATCAATCACAGGCTCTATTCCCATCATCTTTCACAATTCATCATTTGTCTTCCTCTCTCTCAATGATACTCCGCACATCCATCGAACCATTCGCATTTCCACCCTTTCCAACCTTCGTTGCTGCTCTACGTTCATTACCCATGTCTCGCTCCCATAAATCATAACACTTCTCACACATGCAGCATACACCTTTCCCTTCAGCTTCAACGACACTCCCCTCCTCATCAGCACGCCACTCAGTTCCCGAAACTTCTTCCATGCACATCTCACTCCAGCAACCGTTGCCGAGTCTGATCCACCTTCTCCATTCAGCATGTCTCCGAGGTAGCAAAATGTTTTCACACCTTCCAGCTTCATGCCATCTCCAAGATCCAACTCAACATTTCCTCCATGTGCAGCTCCCTCTGTGCACATCTTTCATTTGAATGTAGCTGCCATACTGGTTAATGACCCTCTCAGACCACTACATTTTTGATGAACCCACTCAGCGCACATTGTACATTGAATGGAGTTCACTCCGACACCCTTCCTGCACACAGCACAGCGCCACTTCCCAGTTCTTTCCACCTCACCACATGCTTTACCACTTGCCATCACCTTCGTCTTTCCGACATTCACCTTCAGACCTTTTGTCTCCATACTTCCCTTCCACTTGTTCATCTTTTCCTTCAGTCCATCCATACTTTCCGCAATCAACACCAGATCATCTGCATACAACAACTCCCACGGTAAACCCTCCTTTACGTTCCGAGCCAGCACCTCCATCAGAGCTACAAATAGTAATGGACTTAGTACCGACCCCTGATGCACTCCCACCTTCACCTCAAACTCACCACTGTTCCCGTCCTTCGTCCTTACAGCTGTGCACGCTCTTTTGTACATTGCTTTGTACTTTTGAGAATCGAGATGAGATGACCTAACAACATAACATACCCCAAAGTTTTTGTGCCCAAGTTACAACAAACCAAACTCACCGTTTCATAGATTTTGTCCAGCTCTCCATGACAGCAACCCTCCACAGCAACTCGCATGCCGCTTTCAGCCGAACGTGTCTTCCACCCTTGGCACCCACACAGGAGAGTGAGGGCATTGATTGTTATTAGAAGAGAGCAAGCATGCAATTATCTTCAGAAGAAAACATTTCAAGGTGATCACCATAATTAAAAAATAAATCACACCCGTGTCCGAAGGAGGTAGGTCAGTTTGGCATTTATAATATGAACCATGATCTTTCCTGGGAAAACCACATTTCCAAGCTGGCCTCCAAAGCCAGTCGCCGTCTGGGCAACCTCCGTCGTGCGAAGTCCTTCCTTGGCACACCTGAGCTCCTCACCACATAAAAGGCTTTCATCCGCAGCTCAATGGAATACTGTTCTCCCCTCTGGGCCGGTGCTCCTGCCTCACACCTGGCTCGGCTTCACGCTGTTGAAACCAAAGCTTTCAGAATCATTGGAATCTCCTGCGATGAAGCTAACTCCGAGGGCCTTTCACTCACTCACCACAGGCAGGTTGGTGGTCTTTCTGTCTTCTACCGACTCCTCTCCGGCCTTGCTCCCCCAGCTCTCTCTGTGCTCTGTCCCCCAAATATTCCTACAGGTCACACAAGATTTGCCAGCAACCCTCTTATGGCGAAACTGCCAAAATCAAGAATCTGCTCACCTTCACTCTTTCATTCCTCTTTTCTCCCGCTTCTGGAACAAACTCCCTCACTCTCTTCAATCCCACTCCTCCCTCCAGGTCTTTAAAAGTTAAAACAGCTGTTCACCACCATCTCTTATCTTCCCCCATCCAAAACCTTGATCTTTTCTACCCCCGTTAATTCACCCCAGATCCACTTTTTTGAAATACCGACTTCTTTCCTGGAAGTCCTTGCAGTGTCCATGTGTTTTTTTTTACCTGATACAACATCATTGATAATACTTCTACCAAGTTTGGACATTTTTACCTCACATGACCTTTGACCTCTTGATGGCAAAATCTAATCAGTTCATCTTTGCATCATAAATATATGCTTGTACCAAGTTTGGTCAAAATACCATTACTGTTTCACAAGTTAGCGCAGTAACAGTTTTTACCTAATAAGACCTATGACCTTTAACCTCTTGACCCCATAATGTAATCAGTAACTCTTTGTATAATTTTTACATACTGCAGGATTTTTGACGTTCTCCGCCCAAACAGTCAACACGTCCCTCCGCCCAAACAGTCAACACGTCCCTCCGCCCAAACAGTCAACACGTCCCTCCGCCCAAACAGTCAACACGTCCCTCCACCCAAACAGTCAACACGTCCTCCGCCCAAACAGTCAACACGTCCCTCCACCCAAACAGTCAACACGTCCCTCCGCCCAAACAGTCAACACGTCCCTCCGCCCAAACAGTCAACACGTCCCTCCGCCCAAACAGTCAACACGTCCCTCCGCCCAAACAGTCAACACGTCCCTCCACCCAAACAGTCAACACGTCCCTCCGCCCAAACAGTCAACACGTCCCTCCGCCCAAACAGTCAACACGTCCCTCCGCCCAAACAGTCAACACGTACCTCCACCCAAACAGTCAACACGTACCTCCACCCAAACAGTCAACACGTCCCTCCACCCAAACAGTCAACACGTCCCTCCGCCCAAACAGTCAACACGTCCCTCCGCCCAAACAGTCAACACGTCCCTCCGCCCAAACAGTCAACACGTCCCTCCGCCCAAACAGTCAACACGTACCTCCACCCAAACAGTCAACACGTCCCTCCACCCAAACAGTCAACACGTCCCTCCGCCCAAACAGTCAACACGTCCCTCCACCCAAACAGTCAACACGTCCCTCCGCCCAAACAGTCAACACGTCCCTCCGCCCAAATAGTCAACACGTCCCTCCGCCCAAACAGTCAACACGTCCCTCCGCCCAAATAGTAAACATGTCCCTCCACCCAAATAGTAAACGTATTGCCATCAATGGAACCTCCTCGTCCCCTCTCCCAAAGCCAGTATTTTGGACCCAATCATGTTCATCTTCACGATAAACGACGTCTCCAATGTTCTGGAAAACCCTCTGCTCCTTTTTGCACATCACTCCACATCGTGTGGTGCAGCAGCTCCGAATTAGTCTGTTCGGCGGACACTGCAGCTACATTACTCTCTGCTAACCTGGACACGACGACATAATGTTCTGATAGAACACACACAACCTTTCATTTCTTTTCGTCAAATTCGCCCTAAACAAGACTGACATCCACAAAAGGTGAAGGGCTACAGAGAAGAGGAAAACCGGCAAAACCTTCACCTCATCCTGAAAGAAGGAAACCTCTTCACATGAAAACTGGCAAAATAAGCTTTCCTACCACCATTGGGTGTTTTGTTTTAGGGGACACCGTTTCCGTACTGAATGTCTGCTGGCTCCTGAAGGGAACTCATTCACCCTTTGTCAGGTGATGTTTTTAGTCAGGGCAAGGTGTCACAGTCACCGTCCCCACAAGCCAATGAGGGGTGTCCGTTTATCCTGAAGTAAATTCTCTCAATGTACAGTATTGCAATATACACTATACAGTGCTCAACATGCTCGACTACACGGCACATCAGTCATCACAAACACAACATACAATAAACTACAAGCAGTATGAAACTGTTCCAACAATAAATCCAAGTAAACACACGTTACCAAATCATTTCTTTCCAACATACTCACGATAAAAGCAAAAGAGACGAGGTTTAATTAAAATAAATAAATGAAAAGGCCCGAATCCTACATACACCAAAACAAGCGCAAAAAAAAAACACCAACAAGCAACAACCCCAATTTCAATAAAACGACTGCTGATTGGACGTTCTTTGGATTCTGACGTCAAACATACGGCGGATTCTGATTGGATAACGTTTCTTCACGTTCTCCTCAACGATAGGTTCATTCTCATAAACGTCACATTTTTAATTACCAACGCAATTATTTCTATTACATTTTAAACTGTGACAGAATTAAGTATATAAAATGTTTTTTGTACATTTTGATTTTGTTGACGTGCGTTTGAATCCCATGGCCGTTCGCTTTGAATATCAAACTCACGCAAAGCAGTGATCGCGTCACATTTTCCACAGTGGGAAAAAATTCCATAACACGGGTAAATAATTTTTTTAATCAAAACATTTACTGATGGAGCCGTATATTTTTAGATCACCTGGAGCAAAAATTGTTCAGGTGAGGTGACATTCCCGTTCTTGTATGTAGGTGAGCTGGATGGTGGCGCGCAGTAGAATTCTCATGCCTGACGTTTATTTTTTTTTCGTGAAATGTACATTGAAAAGTTTTCTTTTCATAGATACTTAAAGGAAAGACGTTTTGTGGGCCAGAATTAAATTTGAACCCTAACCTCAAATTTCCCTTCAATCAGCATCTTACTATAATTCACAAAATGTCTGTCTGTCCGTTCCCAGGTACCGCAAAAACGGCTGAACCGATCGCAACGAAATTTTGGGTGGGTATTCCTGGGACCCCCTGGAGTAAAATAGGCTATGGTGTTTTCCAATTTTTCCCCTTTTTTCCAATGTTCAATTTTTCCAATTTTCCAGTTTTTCCAAACACGATGGAATAATATTTACGGATATGAAGTGATGTGGCTTTTATTGAAATTCTACATATACTGTTTAGATTTTGATGATTTGCGTGTGTGATTTAACGGATGTTTATATAAATCGTTTAAAATAAAAAAGCCTTAAATTTCTGATATTTTTCCTTTTCATTTGGGCCTCCCAATTGAAGCCCCGCCCCCAATTGAAGCCCCACCCATAGGGTGGGTACCGTTGCTCGTATACATCTATATATATAAAGCAGTAAAATATGTTTGTTTGTTTGTCCTCTTATAACTCGAGAACTACTCATCGCAGAGCAAAACCAAAGGCATATTCGGAATCAGTACGTCTCAGAGCAACTACAGCACACCTTAAAATTAAAAAAAACTTCGCGTTTTAAAATTATGACGTCATCAGCGTATTTCGGAACGTTAATTTTTCAACTTCATATTCGGAATCAGTACGTCCCAGAGAAACTTCGTAACGTTAATTTTTCAACTTCATCCGATTGACATGGGACCAACAGCATGTGACAGAGTGAAACATTTATTTGACGACAATGACTTCCGACTTCCGGGTTTGGAATGCGGGACCAATGCCATTTGACAGGGAATAAAAAATAAATGCGACATTCAATTGACGACAATGACTTCCGACTTGACTCCCCCCCTTCCCCTCCCCCCCTCCCCCTCCCACTCCCCCCTCTTCTCCCCCTCCCTCTTCTCCCCTCCCCCCCTCTTCTCCCCTCCCCCCCTCTTCTCTCCCTCCCCCCCCTCTTCTCCCCTCCCCCCCCCTCCCCCGCCCAGCAATGCCGGGTACTTCTGCTAGTTAATAATATTACCAACACAAGATGATGAGAACATTGACTGCTCTGTAATTCAAAAGATCAGTCTTAACACTCACTCTTACAAGGAATGCAATTTCATTTTTATTACCCCACTTTCGCGAAGTTAAAATCAGGGTTAAGCAATTGGTTCACATTGTCTATCTGTCTGTCCTGTCTACAAACGAGGAACAACCTTATTTCATTTGAATGTTGTATTTTGTGCACGAATCGGAGCATGGATGGGAATGCAAACCTGCAGTTTTAACGTACTTTGGCCCTGAAACTGTCCCGATCGCACATGCGCAGAGATGAGTGCGATAATATTTTTTACTCTGCCTGTCACACAAGCTTGAAAATCATTCCAAAGAGGACACTTACTGTTTTTAGCGACGTCCTAAAGGACACATACAACAGGCAAGAATAACTAATGTAACGTGTTAAATAAGGCGGTGTATTCAACGGCGATAAACTTGTCAATTGTTTTTTCGATGGCTCTTAAAATATCGATTTTATTTCAATTAAATCATATAATTGAACATTGTAGAACACAAATCGCATTTTTGGCATTTTCAATAACCTTCCGTTTAGCAATACTTGGACAAAATATTACAGCATTTCACATAGTCATGACCAATCAAATTTGCCGCTCGCAGACCCACCCATGTCCTTTTTCCTCAAAACTGTGCACAGTGAGGTGTTCTACGAACTCCCTACTTATTTCAGTTTTCATTTTGACATATCTGTTACACAGCACTCACCATATGAACTTTCAGTAAGAATGTCCTTTATTTCCCTTTTAGGAATCGTTCATTACTTATAAAAGCATGCTCATCTAAGATGTGTGTATGTTGCAAAATGTCATAAATCCATTTTACTTTCAGGTCACTATTTCGATGCTTGTACAAGTTATAAAGCAGTTCGTTAATAAAAAGAAAATGCTGAAGCATCGGGACTTACAATCGATCAAAATCTTAAACTTCATTTTCTCAAAAAATCTAAGAATAGCAAATACAACTTTTTCAAGCAGTTGTTTAATTTTTTTTTTTTACAAAAGCAGGATAATTAAATGGCTATTCTGCAAACAATATATATTTTTAGATCATTAGATGTGTTCGATGACGTGAACAGGAACAAGTGAATGAAAATAATCCAACAATCATGACAACGACAATGACGACTATAAAATCCAAGTCACAGCTGGAAAAATCCATGACAACATAGTCGGTTGAATAAATATGACTTCGGATTTTCAAGCTTCTGTGCACATTTAGTACATCTACTGCTAGCATTTGATGGACTTTGCTAATCTCTCCCAAAACCATTCCTTGGTGGCTTCTTTGGTGTAATCACACATGGTGATATGTCGCAGGATGCTTGGGTAAGGGCTTTTGATGGGCTTGTACAAGAGCGGGATCAAACGCTTCTCTCTCGCACCTGCGAGAAAACACACGAGGGTCTTTATCGGTCATCCATATATACGTTCGAAAGGAAAGAGGAAAAGAGGATGAAAGAAAAATTGAAAAGAAAAGTTTTCTTTCTTTTCAACCACAGAATAAAGGAAAGAAGAGGATAGAAAAATGTGGAATTAAAATTGAGGTAGAATAAATGAATAAACATTAAATTGATGAAATGTGCACGGGAATGCAATATCTCCCCTATTCCATCCACTTAAATCCCTGTAAAATCAAAAAGGAAGTCAGCGGACCAATGGTAACCTTCTTAGAGTGCTGCACACGAGACCTCCCCCCCCCCCCCCCTTCCAAAAAAGAAACCATGGACTGCAACCGGCGGTACCAAAAGCCAAAAGCTGTCATGTAAATTTTTGTGTACAGTCGAGCCTCAGGAGTGAGAAGACGCACTATTCCACCCTGGCATACGAGTGGCATCTGACTAGACTAAAAATAAAATAAAATAAAAATAACTACTTTGGCCATAATTCTGCTCCAAATCAACATTTTTGAGTGTCTTAAAAGACTAGAATGTTTTATTATGTATGAACAATAAATTTGCATAATTATGAAACACAAAGGGAGAATGCCTCATTTGCACAAATCCAACATGGCTGCCAATTTGACCCGATTTACACTATTTTGGCCATAATTCTGCTTCTAATCAACATTTTCCAGCGATTTCAAAGGATCCAAGGTTTTATTTTGTGTGTCCCATATATTTGCCTGAGTCTGGAACACATAGGAAGAAATAGTAAAATAAAGAAGCAACATGTCATATTTCAACTCATTCCACTGTTGAAATAACTCATTAGATATGTCATATCTGGTTTATACTGTTATCAGCTACCAGACAATGTCGCTCTACATTTTTATCATCTCTAAAATGGTCATTTGGTGTCAAGATAAAATGGTTCTAAAAGGGTATATATGGAGGATATAAAGTTGTTGTTGTTGTTGTTGTTGTTTTCGTATGCAGCCTGTGGCTGCTGGTTGCATAATTTCTCTGTAAGCGCGTTTGTGCCGCTGATGCAGTGCCCCATTTACCAATGAGCTGGTAATCAATTTGCCGACCTCGGAAGGTATGACAGGCTGTCAACCCCCCTGACGTTAATTCAACAATCGACCAGTATTCGAACTCGGGATCCTAGGATCCCAAGCCAGCACCCGAACTGTTAAGCCAACACCAGGCTAGGATATAAAGTAGTACTGCATTCTTCCCATCTCCATTGATCTCCTTTGGATTACTGGTGCAGAATTAGCTTTCATCATCACAATCACTTCCCAGAAGGTTTTCAAGTGCAATCAATATGAAAGGATTTACACAACAGTCTTCTATTGCATCAAAGTCTAATGGAGGTACAGCTGCACATTCACAGGCCTGACATGGGCTTATGGGTCTGACTTGGACAATTTGTGTCACAGGTGCTGCAATCACAGATTAAGCTGTTCAGGAGCTATGGGCCTGCATGTAACTGATTCAGCATTTGCGTCTGCGGAGAACCATCTGGGCATTTCATAAATCCAAACGGTGTGATCTTCGAAGTTCTGCGTAGGATTAACTTAGGTGCATTAATTCGACAAGTTTTCTACTCCCAAATTCAAGTTAGAGGTATACTGCGAAGCCAGGCTACCTGACAGATGTTATTGATGTAGTCAGTGTAACAATATCACAGGCAATGTTTAAGCAACGTGTGGCCTGTGCTTTTTCACACTCTGGTAAGTCTCCAGCTTCAGGATGAAATTCTGGGCTTGTGAGCCCGACTAACGCCTTGAGAAGCAAACGGTTAAGGCAACTCTTTTGTGCTTCAACTGTCCTCTCATCAGCAGAATAGTATTCATCCTCAAGTTTTTCAGTGATGTGGAATCCCCTCTGTAATATCCTCATTCATTGCTTAATGGACATTTTCCAAAGGTGGTATGATTGTAGGTGGACAATCATTTTCCAACGGTAGACATTTTCCAAAGGTGGAATGTTCTAATTCTGCTGTCATGCTCTCTTCTGATATCTGTAGACTCTCATTTGACTAGGACTCCTTGACGGATCCGTTTCATCTGAAAAGACGACAATAACTTGTGTGAGTTTATTTGCTTTCTATCGTGCATCGCCCACAGATTCTTGGGTAAAATGCCTGGGGCATAGAAAAGACCCCTTTATATAAGGGTATGTGCCATGTGGCAAAGTATAGAAAAGAAGGGACATTCCACAGCTTGTAGAAAAATGCCAAACAATACTGTTGTGAATTTGGGGTAGAGGAATATCTAGATCCAGGTAGATCTGCATAGGTAGGTGTCTGGCTGTCGTGATAGGGAACCTCACCTGTAATAAGTTCTGTAGCCCGAATGTCAGATTAAGCTTGTATCTTCGGCTCTGTTATGAGGGGGCGGGGCATGCTAATTAGTACAGGGATTATGGGTAAAATTCCCTTGTGTGTCGTTCCCTCTGTGAGAATCCCAGTGTCCGTTATGCAATACATCCCATAGACATTAGATAGGCCTATTAGCGCACCACACATTAAATAATTCCCCGCCGCCACAATGACTTTGGAAGAACCAACAAGCAATAGCCACGCCCAGGAGAACGTGTGATTGGTTGGGGTAAGAAGCTGGCCACTGATTGGTGAAGGGAAGGTGGAAGGAAGTGGCACACTGATTGGCCACTGACCGTTGACACCTCGGCCAATCAGTGCGGAAGGCACAAAACGACTACTTAGAAGCAGGTCGCTGATTGGAGGACAAGCGCCGGTGACGTCAGAAGGCGTGAAAGACCACAAAAAAACGAGGCACTGGTTGGAAGAGAGAAAGGGCTGACGTCACACTGCGAGTGACAAAACGACTCGCTCGCCGGCATTTGCTCTCTTGGCTGTCTCTTCGCTGGCTGGCTCTTCGCTCTCTCTTCCCTCGCTTCTCTTCCCTTGGCCTCTTGCTCCTGACTGTCCCTTCGCGCTGGGCTTTCCCTTGCTTCGGACCTGGTGGAGGAAGGAGCAGTTTGAAAGACGGTAGAGAGAAGGAACGCCGTCGATTCTCTGCCTTGCGTTGGTGTGCGAACGACGAACGATGAGCGGGGCCTGCGTTGGAGCGCTGGCGAGCAGGCGCGTCGAGGGCTGCTCCGCGCCAAAGACCGGGCAGTTCGCGCCAGCCGGAGCTGCGTCGGACGACGCGCTCGAGCATCGACCCGACGCTACACTGCCAGACACAGATAATCTCGCATTCACAAATACACGACGGGACATTTATTTTATTCATTCTCCCTTTGTCTCGTATTTGAAATCTGTGTGGGGACATCCCAGTTTAGAATTAGTTCTTCCGTCGCGTTTCCTTTGTATCGGGTTCCGTGTAATAAACCTATTTATTTTTGTACATTTTACCCCCGTGTTCGTTTGTGTTCATTTCCTACAGGATCGGAGCTGCCGGTGATCGCTACAGGTAAGAGCTCTCGCCGCTTCTTCTTCTTCCTTCTTCCACCTGTGCTTATATAGTCAAGTCCGCAATTGATCGTCGCCTCGGAGGTAAAGCCCGTTCAGGCTATCCGCGATCCCACGGTCTTAACCGAGGGCATTCGCGTGACAATACAAAATAAGGGGCATTCAAAAAATCTCGTGTGCATGCTGGACTGCCCTTGTGTTCTTAGGAGGGGAAAGGGCAAAGAGGAGGAGAGGGGAGGGGAAGAGGAACAGGGGAGGGATGGGAGGGAGAGGGAGTGAAAAGGGGGAGGAGGGTGGGTCAGGAGGAGGAGCGAGCAGGGATCATGAGGAGGGATGAGCAGGGAGCAGGAGTGAGCAGGAAGCAGGAGTGGGTGGGTGGGGAGCAGGAGGCGGGGGGGGGGGGGGGGGTAGCGGTGATCAGGAAGAGGGATGGGAAGGGAGCAGGAGGAGGGGTCAGCAGGGATCAGGAGGAGGGGTGAGCAGGGAGCAGGAGGAGGGGTGAGCAGGGAGCAGGAGGATAGGGCGAGGGAGCAGGTGGTGGCAGAGCAGGAGGAGGGAGCAGGGTTGTTACATTACCAATAAGCTTGTCGAGTGCTCGCCAAGTGGCTTAAGCACTAGAGACTAAAGAAAGCAAAACAGCTGGCTTGGCAAGCAATTCATTCTTATGAAGATCAGGCATTCGATGCAGTGTGCTTGGAGTTCACTTGTCCCATTGCTTTACTCATTGGAATCCTCCCATTATGTTAATCGTTCTTTTAATTCAATCTTTAATTTGATTTATTTTGCCTTCCTAACTCCGTAGATTTCCCCCACGGAGTACCCGGGAGCGGCTGTGGCAGTGATCCTGCTGGTTAATTATTTTTGTTGCACTCAAATGACACTTTGGGCACATTCCTTCATCTTTTTTTCACTCAATAAAATTTTTGGAACAATATAAAAAGTTAAGTTAAATGCTTTGGCAATATGGAAAAGGAGGAAGGACAGTCCTGCTTAAAGCTTAGTTATAAGATATACGCTGAGTTATAAGAATCAGTGATTTCTTAAAATTTACAGATTTCACTCCAGATTTCAATAATTAATTTGTCTTCGAGATCCGATCCTCAAATCCGAACCCAGATCTCAATTATATACTTTAATTAGTCCAGGAGAGTAGATCACGGCTTAAGAACCCAGCATGAGAGTAGGCAAGACATGCTGAATCGGCCAAAACAAAATGGCAGCCTAAGAACCCAGCGATGTGACAGAGGGCTGACCAAGATGGCATACCGCCATTTTGGTGAAGCTTATTTTGTGATGAGCATCCCCTAAATTATCTTCAACAAGGGGGTTTCAAAACACCCAAACACCCAGTTTTCATTCATGGCCTCCATTGGAGATCGCTTAGCGTGCATGGAAAGTTTCCGGCCATTAGGTTTCATTGAGGATTTTGGAGTTATAGAGGACGGACGGACGCACGCACGCACGCACGCACGCACACACACACACACACACACACACACACACACACACACACACACACACACACACACACACACACACTTGTATTCTTTTAGATGGTAAAATGTAAAACTTGCACTTGACTATTGGCTCATGTCCTCATTCTCACCAGGAGCAAGACTGAGTGCGAACTTGGTCTGGAAGTCACATTGCTCACTGAGCAAGAAATCATCTGTGATGATTACCACCATCTTGCGACACCTGCAGCAAAAGGGAAAAAATAAAAAAATAAAAACTGTACATTTCTCTTTCAAGAAGGCAAAAAATAAAGAAACAAAGAAACAAACTAGAACGACACTCACTAGAGCGCATACCTCCACCAGGCTGAACAGTTTACATTTTCTATCCACTGATAGGTCGGATCTGGATCCGGACCTGAACCAAAATCGAATTGGCTTGTTCTGGTCACTGACCCAACTCATCCATCAAGTTTCGTCCGAATCCGTCCACAACCTTTTGAGATACCATGCTATATATCGATTTTGACCATATCTCTCAATGCTGAAGAATCGCTCAAAAAAATTATAGGACCGGATCCATATCTGGATCTTCACCAAAATCTAGTCAATTCTTCCTTGTCACACACCCAAACTGTCCACCAAGCTTCTTCCGAATCCGTACAAAACTTTTGAGACTCAAAAAAAGATTCAAAACTTATTCACATGCAGACAAACAGACAAACAAAACAGTCAAACAGGGGTGAAAACACAATCTCCGTCCACCTTCGGTGTCACAGGTAAAGACGGAGATAGACAGGGGATAGCAACAGGATCGTTTTAAACACTTGTTGCATCTCCGACTGGATTCAAAAGGAGAAGAGGAAGAAGGAGGAGGAAGAGAACAACATCAACAGCATAACCATCGTTAAATTAAATGATGGTGATATTCTCAAAGGCCTCAAGGTATATTTACCGATGCTCAATGAGCTCACTGGCAATGGAGAAGAGGCACTGGCCAGGCAACACATCACGGTCAAACACGCATAGGCGGAGCTTCGATTTATTGCCTTCAAGCCGCTGAATGAGCTCCTTCACGAATGAAATGTCAGCCTCACAGTAACACAGAAATGCATCAAACTTCTCCACAGTACGGCCTGGCACACGTGCAAGTAGAGCAACGACAGATTAGAAACAAAAATACAAAAAAGAAGGTGGGACTGCGAGTAATAATTGCAGGTGTTTGCGCACAAGTAATAATAGCTACCATCGGGATCATCCCAAATGGTAATGGGCACGAGATCGAGAGACATGCTCAACGAGGCCTGCTGACTGCTGTCCACGGCAGGAACCTGCAAAGGTGCTGCAAGACGTTCGTGGTACCTTCCGCAATCTTCATCTGGAAAGTTGTATGGCCGGGTGATGGGAAAGATATAAAAACCTAATTATGCTAATTATGACGTTTTCGTGTTGAACACACCCTCCGCCCAACCATAAACACGCGTGCGCATGTGCACACGCACACACAAACGCACACACCGATGAGTGGGCCGACGTCAGTGATGGCGTCTTCACGGCCAAGCTCATGCAGTAGTTCCAGCAGGCGTCCGACAGTGGCCTTGCCATGTTCTCGCCTTCCCCAAGCTTCCATAACCGCTTCTGTCGGGCTTTGGTGGCGCTGGGAATTGGTAAAGGTAAAATTAGTTGCACTGCATTAACAACTGTGAATATCGGTCAAAATTTTGATCACGTGAAAACAAGCAACCCTGAGTTGCGCAGCACAAACATTGTTAGTCTGAGTGAATGCAGCCAAATATACGGTCATTTACACGACGTAATACGACACTACGACAGTGAGATAATCGGTTTAGTGTTTGTTACGTGGATTTCAAAACATGAAAGTGTTTTCCATTTTTTGATTTATCGCACTCATCACACTATTCTGCAATATATCACATGAACTAATACACACAAAAACATGTTATAATCAAACAAGACTTTGCAGTCAGGACAATCCATAATCGTACGCTTCAGGAAGTTGAGTCAGTTTCAGTCTCATTGTCATGCCACCATTGAATTGTCGGTAAAAATCCTAGTTGGCTCATTAATGGCGACCGTATGCTTGTCACACCTGCTTTGGTCGACACAACATGCTAGTCCGCTCACTGTGGTTGAATCTTATTTCCTTCTCTTGTTATAGGTCATTCATCCTGAATATGGTTGCGACCCTTCTCCTGTACTAACTTCTTATTCTTCTTCTTCTTTAACGGCAACAATTATTCCCACGTTCTTGTGGGGTTGCCGGAAGAAGTATTTTTGGGGCCTAAGACTGCTTCTCCTTGCTTCTGCTTCTGCTTGCTTGAAAAACTCTGCCATCTGCTTGGAAATCAGCCAACATCACCGCTTTACACAAAAAGGTGCAAAAACAGGTCCTTGCAACTAAAGACCAATCAGCCTGCTCCCAATAATCAGCAAAGTCATGGAATCCATCATTGCTTCTGACATCAAATCCTTCCTCTTCTCCAATGGCTTGATCTCTGATCATCAATTTGGATTTAGATCAGGTCGTTCTACTCTGGACATGTTGCTTCTGCTGTCTCAACAATGGATGGAGGTCCTCAATGCCAAACAGGAAATCAGAGCTGTCTCACTTGACATATCACGTGCCTTCGATACGGTCTGGCACCCAGCTCTGCTCACCAAACTCTCCTCCTATGGTATCCATGGAAATCTCCACTCATGGCTTGCAGACTTCCTCTATGGTCGTAGTCAACACGTGGCCCTGAATGGGTTTTTCTCATCTCCTCTTCCTGTTCAGGCTGCAGTTCCCCAATGCAGTGATCTGGGCCCTGTGCTTTTTCTGGTCTTCATCAACGATCTCTCCGACTCTCTGGAAAATCCTCTCTATCTCTTTGCTGATGACTCCACTCTCTGCCGCTCCATTCCTCATCCCCAAGATCGGCAGTCTGCAGCCTCCTCACTCTCTGCAGACATGGACAAAATCACAGACTGGGCAAACAAGTGGAACATGTCTTTCAATCCTGACAAGTCTCACACTCTCACTGTGTCTCTCCGAAAAGATCGACTGGACAACCCTCCCATATACTTTCTGAACAATCCTCTCCAATAAGTTCTGTCACTCAAGCTTTTGGGTCTCACTATCTGCCATGATCTTTCCTGGGAAAACCACATTTCCAAGCGAGCCTCCAAAGCCAGTCGCCGACTGGGCATCATCCGTCGTGCGAAGTCCTTCCTTGGCACATCTGAGCTCCTCACCACAAACAAGGCGTTCATCCGCAGCTCAATGGAATACTGCTCTTCCCTCTGGGCTGCTGCTCCTTCCTCACACCTAGCTCGGCTTCACGCTGTTGAAACCAAAGCTTTCAGAATCATTGGAATCTCCCGCGATGACGCTATCTCCGAGGGCCTTTCACTTACTCACCGCAGGCAGGTTGGTGGTCTTTCCGTCTTCTACCGACTCCTCTCCGGCCTTGCTCCCCCAGCTCTCTCTGGGCTCTGTCCCCCAAATATTCCTACAGGTCGCACAAGATCTGCCTGAAACCATATTAGGCCGAAAAAATATATTGCTGGTCTCTGGTCAGACCAAAGTTCCAGAATTGATGCGGCGATGCGGTTTTTTTTTTTTTCGTTTTTTTTTTTTAAAGCATGGATTGCACATATAAAGGTGTTGTTTTTTGTGTCCTCATGCCTTGTGGTCCTCCTCATCTGCCGTGGCGCCATCCAGAGAGAAATTAAAGACAGCCAATGGGACTGGTAGGCCTTTTTGTAAATAATGAACACAAGCTTGTTATTTTAAAATGTATTTATTCTGAAAATCATTAAGTTCTTCAAGCATATTATAGACTGCCATTTCGTTCTCGAGATCACCTCGCCGTTCTGTCAAACATTCCAATGCGTCGATCGCGTCAACACAGCGCATGCGCAAATGACGACACCTCTGGACCAATCTTCGTGTACGGGATGACACTGCATGTGTATCAAAGCCGTGCACGCGCAGATGGGCTGTATGGTGTTATTCAAATCGGCGCATGCGCAGCTGGGCTAAACGGCGAACGTGGAGGGCGCTTGAATGCATGCCGATGGTCTCCCACGATCTCTTCTCCCAGTCCACCAGATTATCACAGAGACTTACAACTTCATGACAAACGAGATAGGATCCAGGCCTAACTAACGAGACCACCCGCAGCTCTCTAGGCCTTCTGGTTGCTTCACACGAACCCGCCAAAGAACGTCTTCGTTTCAATAAATGACAATATCCAGCCGATTGGATTCATGACGGCACGGCACACAAAACTACTCATATCTTTGGAACGGCTGGTTGGATTTGAACAAACTAAACGTAGTTCTGTAGGGGAGCACCGTGCACGAACGTCGATACCAAGATACCGATATTTCCCGAGATAGCGCGCCGGCCCGGCAACAAGAGGCGCGCGCTGTTGTTGGTACCGTTGCAAATTTGAAAAAAAAAAAATTGCTGACGCGCAGGGTCCAAACCGATGCGCGCGCTGACCAGAGACTGGAAATATATTTTTCTCGGCCTTATGGTTAAACTGCCAAAATCAAGACTCTCTGCTCACCTTCACTCCTTCATTCCTCTTTTCTCCCGCCTCTGGAACAAACTCCCTCACTCTCTTCAATCCCACTCCACCCTCCAAGTCTTTAAAACAGCTGTTCACCACCATCTCTTATCTTCCCCCATCCAAAACTTTGATCTTTTCTACTCCCGTTAATTCACCCCAGATCCACTTTTTTGAAATACCGACTTCTTTCCTGGAAGTCCTAGCAGTGTCCATGTGTTTTTTTTACCTCTTCCACCTCCCCCCTTCCCATGCCTCCTCTCCCCAAGCCCTATCCCTCCCACAGATCTCCCGATGTCCTTGCTCTCCATCTTGTATCCCGCTCCCTTTATCATATGTTTTATGTGTCAGTTTGTCTCTTTGTGATCAATGTTAGCTCTTACACGAGCCTCGATTTTGTATACAAAAAAAAAGAAGTCTTTCACGAATCGGCTGGCCAGGTCTGATGCTCGACTAATTAATGAGATCACGATTTTAGAATTTGGCAATGATGCCTGCGATAGCTCGAATACTCTTCACGAAGGATACCAAGGAATATTTAACGTTCACCAAAGAATACTGGCAGACGGGACGCCCGTTAAACGTCCATCCGAGGGACGACACAGACATTGATGAATTACTCCAACTGTTAAACGCCGGGATGACAGCTTGTAGGTGGGTCGGGATTCAAACCCAGGCTAGACAGCTTACAGGGGAGTATACATACAAAGCTGTATTATGCACAAGCTTAGAGGGTTAGCAAAAAGATTGGGGTTACAAATCCACTCGAGGGAAGGGCAGACATTACCTCCCAGTTCCGAATCTCCAAAAATTCAAAGCCCATTAACTCAGCAAGGCCCGTCCAGTCCTTCGCAGCACCGACTGCTGGAGGGTTGAGGTACAGCGCAAGACGCTTCCGCACAGACATGTTGAGGGCGCAGAGAGGGACGCTACAATGATCGTTGGATTCCTCCTTGCTTGCCATGACTCACACCTAGGAAGTGCAAAAGGGGAAAAACAACAAAATGATTGAGGAAGATAACAGCAATGGATATGATGAATTTTGAATTTTCACCTCCTCCTTGTAGAAATATATGAAGCTCCGCTGTATTCGTTATAACAGCTCACTTGATATTATACGCAGCCTATGGCTGCTGGTTGCATCATTGCGCCACTGATGTAGTGTCCACTGTAGGTCAGAGCAGCAATTCGTAATTTGTTCAATGTGCCAGAGATCGCTCACCTACCCTTCGCGAAGGACACCACAGCATCTTGAATTGAACCAAACATGATTTTCTGTGTCTGTGGACCTTTAATATAACCAGTTAACATATTAACATGTAATTGGCTTCACTTACCATATAATCGTTGTTCTTTTCTTGAATAAACATCATGGAAGATTTTCATGTTTTTTGGTGTCCGTTTACGCTCGATTGGCCACCCCTACCCCCAAACGGCGATTTCATTACATCATATATCACTTGACCCGCCACGTCATCTTGAGGATACTGTTGCGGATCTGGGACGACGGCGCTCCCCTTGCCAAGGGGGGTTAACCCCTTGTCCTTTATACTGGCCGTCGCCGATCCTGAAGCTACAACGTCCTTCCCGGACTGACGGTAGGTAGGGTTTGTTAGGCCTTGGGGTTCGCTACGTACCTAATTACTACCGCCAGCCGGGAACGAGGGAATAACCTCTGCTCGAACCACGGTTTTGGATGGACTAGTTGCCGAGCGGTTTTAGCAACCCGAAGTTCGAGCCAT
Source organism: Myxine glutinosa (assembly GCF_964187855.1). NCBI lineage: Eukaryota > Metazoa > Chordata > Myxini > Myxiniformes > Myxinidae > Myxine > Myxine glutinosa. The sequence continues at coordinate 84,410,515 of NC_136272.1, read as the reverse complement.
TTATCAAGGACTAACCCGATTCTGAGCGTTGGCCAAATCGTGCCACAGGTGTTCAATGGGTAAAAGACAGGGACGATCGGACGAGCATGAAGAAGAAGACGAAGGTAGGAAGAACAGATATTTATTAATTATTTACACAACCACAATCAAAGAGAAGAAAAGATAAGAAATGTAATTTACAGGGAAATGGAAGGAGCAGAAGGACACAGAGCAATTCTTTAAACAAGCTTAACTTATAAACCCCAGACAACACAGACAGAACAAACTTACGCACACAAATGGGGAATGAAGGCAGGAACGAATGGCTGGAAGGAGAGGAAGGTTCAGCTGGACGCTGGCTGGAGCTTGATCCCGCACGTGACGTCGGGGCTGGAAGTGGACGGCCACCGATCCCACCGCAAACTGGTCCCCGCATAGCAGCGCGTCGAAGCTGCGCGTCAAAGCTGCGCGCGCGCAGGGGCTGGACAGCGTCGTCTCTCTCTCGGCAGAACCACAAGCCTAACTTGGTTCAGCGCAACTCAACTCCTCCTCAACTGAACTCTTACGCATCTCTCTGGTTGGGGGGTGGGGGCTGATGCAATGGGTTTTATAACCCCACCCTCTTGAGCCATACCCACTCATCCTTGGTTGGTCGGCAAGGGCTTTCCTGGCTCCACCTTCTGATGACGATGGGCGGGCAACGCCCTTGTTCGTTGGCTTGACCGTGTGCGTAATGGAGTCAAATGCAGTTGGTAACGGAGGTAATGCGGTTGGCAAAGACGTTTTGGGGCAATTGAAAGGGGATTCTACCTTATTTCATTTGGTGCAATGCAGAGTCAACTAATGGAAAACAGAGCCTTAAACTGGAACACAATAATGATATAACTATTGAGGGATCCTATGGTTCTCTACGTGTGTGCGATGGACTAACTAAATAAAAGGGACGACCTTTGACCTTTACACCAATGGAGGTATTTACAGGAATCATTACATTATTTACAGAGGGTGATATTTACAACAATTGCACCAAGTGCAGGGTTTCCCAAATCCGTTACAATACATTTGCTACGGAATTTGTGTTTACATGTGGCCTACATACTCTGACCCTGAAAAAGTACTCAGAATGCCAGCCAGATGTATTGCCGCCACCACCTCACCTCTCCAACCCCCACCATTCCACATCTCCAAATTCTCTGTATGTGTGTCTGAGAATACATCTGATGATTATAGAATCAAAATCGGTTTAGCCAATCCCCACCGAACTATGCATACATGCTGTGGGTACCTAGGGGCAGGTCGTGGCCATAATATAATTCCCCCCGAAGCCGCTTCACCAACGAAGGTGGGGAGACACGATTTTCGCCTGTACACGTGGCGCCACCCAATGGTGGTGGAAGACGGTATTACAAGTCAGCTGTGGGGATGGCTTACAGTTTCGCACCGTATGTATCTGGCATAGTAAAAGTGCTTTAGTGACCAATGCGAAAGGGAGCAGATGTTTCTTGTACTGTTTCTTGTTCTGCTGGACTATTTCTTGTTCTTTTTTTTGCAGAAAATAAACAAAACATTCGGAGCAACATGGTTCAACATGAAACTATTCACCAAACCTCTTATCAAGCAGACATGGTTTTTCTTTCAGTGGCAAAGATTCCACCACATTTGCCATCAAATTCAAGAACGGGGGAGGCTATTGCAATTGGTGTAATTTTCCTACACTCACTGTGAAGGAAGCATGGTGTAATTATTACCACTATCAACCATCATTTGGTACACATACATATATGTACAGTCACGTGAAAAAGTAAGTACACCCCATGTAAAGTTTTGACTTTTTCAACACATTTCAACATACAGCTATTTGATCTTCATTTCAACAATATTGATAGATAAAGGTGATATAATATAACAAATATCATGAAACATTTACATTTTGTAGTCCTGGTACAATCCCTGGTGTTGGGCTAGCGGCCAGGGTGCCGGCTTAGGATCCTAGGATCCTGGGTTCGAATCCCGGTCGATTGCTGAATTAACGCCAGGGGGGTTGACTCAGCCTGTCATCCTTCCGAGGTCGGCTAATTGAGTACCAGTTCACTGGTAATTCCCTGTTTGTCGTTAAAGGCGGCAAAAAGGGTTGGCGTCAGGAAGGGCATCCGGCCGTAAAACATTGCTTCAAAAAGGGGACCAAAAAACAACAACCACGGTTCCCGAAAAAGGCCAACCCCCGCTTTGCGGGGAAAAATGGCCTCTAAAGGTGGTTATATTTTATATATATTTACATTTTGTAGTCCATTGTATAATTTAAATAACCATAAATGCAAATTTCGCATGTGGAAAAAGTAAGTACACCCTTGGCTCTAATAGGTGGTATTGCCCCCTTTGGCAGAAACAAACTCAAGTAGGCGTTTCTTATAACTGTCTACCAGTCTCTGACATCGACTGGGAGAATTTTTTTCCCACTCCTCCATGCAGAATTATTTCAGCTGTGCGATGTTTGGGGGGTTTCTTGCATGCACAGCTCGTTTCAAATCCCCCCACAACATCTCGATGGGATTTAGATCCGGGCTTTGACTTGGCCATTCCAGAACCCTCCATTTCTTTCTTTTCAGCCATTCCTTTGTGGATTTGCTGGTATGTTTAGGGTCATTGTCATGTTGCAAGGTCCACCTTCGGTTGAGCTTCAACTTTCCGACAGATGGCCTCACATTATCCTCAAGCACCCTCTGGTACAATGAAGAATTCATAGTGGATTCGATGATGGTGAGCTGCCCAGGCCCTGATGCAGCAAAGCTGCCCCAAACCATAATATTTCCACCACCATGCTTTACAGTTGGTATCAGGTTCTTGTGGTCAAATGCTGTCTTTGGTTTTCGCCAAACATGTCTTCTGGTACTGTGGCCAAATATCTCTACCTTTGACTCATCTGTCCAGAGCACATTGTTCCAGAAGTGCTGGTCTTTGCCGAGGTGTTCATTGGCAAACTTTAGTCTTGCCCTGATGTTCTTTCTGGACAGCAAAGGTTTCCTCCTGCCACACCTCCCATGTAGATCAAATTTGTGCAGCCTCTTTCTAATGGTAGACTCGTGCACTTTGACATCAACAGTGGCAAGAGCTACCTGTAGGTCCCGTGATGACATTCTGGGGTTCTTAGAGACTTCTTTCAGCATCTTGCGGTCTGCTCTCGGGCTGAACTTGCTGGGGCGGCCTGGCCTGAACAAGTTGGCAGTTGTTTGGAATCTTTTCCACTTGTAGATGATCTTCTGGACAGTCAAATGATTGATTTCAAATTGTTTGGAGATCTTTTTAAATCCCTTCCCAGACTCGTAGGCATCTATCACCTTCTTTCTGAAGGCCTCAGATAGCTCTTTTGATCTAGGCATGGTGATGCCGCACACTTCAACAACAAAGAGCAAACCAAACGAAATCTCTGAGGTTTAATTAAGACAGGTTCCTCCACGATCCTCTCTAACGATGTTCTAATCATTTGCACCTGAGCTGGTGCACCTGATTCGAATTTTAGGTATTTGAAGAAGTGATAAATGTAGGGGTGTACTTACTTTTTCCACATGCGAAATTTGCATTTATGTTTATTTAAATTATACAATGGAGTACAAAATGTAAATGTTTCATGATATTTGTTATATTATATCACCTTTAGCTATCAATATTGTTGAAATGAAGATCAAATAGCTGTATGTTGAAATATGTTGAAAAACTCAAAACTTTATAGAGGGTGTACTTACCTTTTCACATGACTGTGTGTGTGTGAGCTATAGAGAGAGATATAGAGAGAGAGAGAGAGAGAGAGAGAGAGAGAGAGAGAGAGAGAGAGAGAGAGAGAGAGAGAGAGAGAGAGAGAGAGAGAGAGAGAGAGAGAGAGAGAGAGAGAGTGAGAGAGAGAGAGAGAGATATAGAGATAGAGATAGATATAGATATAGATATTCGTAAGCGAACCTCTATGGCAATTGCATGTATATGTAAATCCATCAAAATTTCAGACATTAGTTTGGTTTCCTCTTTGTTGTTCAAGTGTGCGGCGTCACCATGCCTAGATCGAAAGAGCTCTCTGAGGCCTTCAGAAAGAAGGTTATAGATGCCTGCGAGTCTGGGAAGGATTTAAAAAGATCTCCAAACAATTTGAAATCAATCATTCGACTGTCCGGAAGATCATCTACAAGTGGAGAAGATTCCAAACAACTGCCAACTTGTTCAGGCCAGGCTGCCCCAGCAAGGTTCAGCCCGAGAGCAGACCGCAAGATGCTGAAAGAAGTCTCTAAGAACCCCAGAATGTCATCACGGGACCTACAGGTAGCTCTTGCCGCTGTTGATGTCAAAGTGCACGAGTCTACCATTAGAAAGAGGCTGCACAAATTTGATCTACATGGCAGGTGTGCCAGGAGGAAACCTTTGCTGTCCAGAAAGAACATCAGGGCAAGACTAAAGTTTGCCAATGAACACCTCGGCAAAGACCAGCACTTCTGGAACAATATGCTCTGGACATATGAGTCAAAGGTAGAGCTATTTGGCCACAGTACCAGAAAACATGTTTGGCGAAAACCAAAGACAGCATTTGACCACAAGAACCTGGTACCAACTGTAAAGCGTGGTGGTGGAAATATTATGGTTTGGGCAGCTTTTGCTGCATCAGGACCTGGGCTGCTCACCATCATAGAATCCACGATGAATTCTTCATTGTACCAAAGGGGGCTTGAGGATAATGTGAGGCCATCTGTCGGAAAGTTGAAGCTCACCGAAGGTGGACCTTGCAACATGACAATGACCCTAAACATACCAGTAAATCCACCAAGGAATGGCTGAAAAGAAAGAAATAGAGGGTTCTGGAATGGCATGTCAAAGCCCGGATCTATATCCCATCGAGATGTTGTGGGGGATTGAAACGAGCTGTGCATGCAAGAAACGCCTCAAACATCACACAGCTGGAAGAATTCTGCTTGGAGGAGTGGGTAAAAATTTCTCCCAGTCAATGTCAGAGACTGATAGACAGTTATAAGAAACGCCTACTTGAGGTTGTTTCTGCCAAAGGTGGCAATACCACCTATTGGAGCCAAGGGTGTACTGACTTTTTCCACATGCGAAATTTGCATTTATGCTTATTTAAATAATACAATGGACTACAAAATGTAAATGTTTCATGATATTTGTTATATTATATCACCTTTATCTATCAATATTGTTGAAATGAAGATCAAATAGCTGTATGTCGAAATATGTTGAAAAAGTCAAAACTTTACATGGGGTGCGTTTTTTTTTTTTTGTTTTGTATACAACATCGAGGCTCGTGAAAGAGCGAACATTAATCACACAGAAAGACAAACAGACACATAAAACAAATAACATCGGGAGCGGTAGACAAGATGGGGAGAGAGGGGGAAGGACACAAACACAACATTTGAGAGCAGGGACCGAGAGACATGGAGACATGGAGAGATCTGTGGGAGGGAGAGGGCTTTGGGGGGAGGCATGTGAAGGGGGGGAGGCATGTGAAGGGGGGGAGGCATGTGAAGGGGGGGGGGGGGTGGGAGAGGTATAAACATATGGACACTGCCAGGATTTCCAGGAAATAAGTTGGAATTTCAAACAAGGTGGATCTGGGGTGAATTAGTGGGGGTAGAAAAGATCAAGGTTATGGATGGGGGAAGATAAGAGATGGTGGTGAACAGCTGTTTTAAAGACCTGGAGGGAGGAGAGGGATTGAAGGAGTGTGGGAGTTTGTTCCACAGGCGGGAGAAAAGAGGAATGAAAGAGTGAAGGTGAGCAGAGAGCCGAGATTTCGGCAGTTTAACCATCAGAGGGTTGCTGGCAGATCTTGTGCGACCTGTAGGAATATTGGGGGACAGAGCACAGAGAGAGCTGGGGGAGCAAGGCCGGAGAGGAGTCGGTAGAAGACAGAAAGACCACCTACCTGCCTGCGGTGAGTGAGTGAAAGGCCCTCAGAGATAGCTTCATCGCGGGAGATTCCAATGATTTTGAAAGCTTTGGATTCAACAGCGTGAAGCCGAGCCAGGTGTGAGGCAGGAGCACCAGCCCATAGGGGAGAACAGTATTCCATTGAGCTGCGGATGAAAGCCTTGTATGTGGTGAGGAGCTCAGGTGTGCCCGAGGAAGGACTTCGCACGACGGAGGATGCCCAGTCGGCGACTGGCTTTGGAGGCCAGCTTGGAAATGTGGTTTTCCCAAGAAAGATCATGGCAGATAGTGAGACCCAAAAGCTTGAGTGACAGAACTTCTTGGAGAGGATTGTTGAGAAAGTAGATGGGAGGGTTGTCCAGTCGATCTTTTCGGAGAGACATAGTAAGAGAGTGAGATTTGGCAGGATTGAAAGACATGTTCCACTTGTTTGACCAGTCTGTGATTTTGTCCAGGTCTTCAGAGAGTGAGGAGGCTGCAGACTGCCGATCTGAGGGAAGAGGAATGGAGCGGCAGAGAGTGGAGTCATCAGCAAAGAGATAGAGAGGATTTTCCAGAGAGTCAGAGAGATCATTGATAAAGACCAGAAAAAGCACAGGGCCCAGCACACTTCCTTGGGGAACTCCAGCCTGAACAGGAAGGGGAGATGAGAGAAATCCATTCAGGGCCACACGTTGACTACGACCAGAGAGGAAGTCCGCAAGCCATGCATGGAGATTTCCATGGATACCATAGGAGGAGAGTTTGGTGAGCAGAGCTGGGTGCCAGACCGTATCAAAGGCCCTTGATATGTCAAGGGAGACAGCTCTGATTTCCTGTTTGGCATTGAGGACCTCCATCCATTGTTGAGACAGCAGAAGCAGCATGTCCAGAGTAGAGTGACCTGGTCTGAAACCAAATTGATGATCAGAGATCAAGCCATTGGAGAAGAGGAAAGATTTCATATCCGAAGCAATGATGGATTCCATGACTTTGCTGATAATTGGGAGCAGGCTGATTGGTCTGTAGTTGCAAGGATCTGTTTTTGCACCTTTTTTGTGTAAAGCGGTAATGTTAGCTGATTTCCAGGATGCTGGCAGATGACCTTGAGCAAAAGATAGGGTGAAAATAACAGAGAGAGGGTGAGATAGAGCGGCAGAGCAGGATTTTAAGACCCGTGGGCTGATGCCGTCTGGTCCAGTTGCAGAATCAGAGTCGAGGTTTGACAAAAACTCCTCCACCTTGTCAGGAGAGAAGGACACAGAGTCCAGGAGCAGTTGGGTTCGACTGGGAAAGGTGGGAACAGAGAGAGATGGGT
>NC_136272.1:84320814-84398314 GCF_964187855.1 Myxine glutinosa | reverse complement strand
TTACGTGGTCACCGCGCTCGGCTCCGTGACCGCCGCCCGCTGCCTGAGCCTCCTCCAGAGCCCGCCCGCTGATGGCAAGTACGACGCCATCAAGGCACTTCTTCTGGGCGCTTCCGCCCTCTCCCCGGCTGAACGCGCACGACGCCTGCTCGACCTTTCTGAGCTCGGAGATACGCGCCCGTCCGAACGTATGGACTACATGTTCGCGTTGCTCGGCGAGCATCCCTCGGATTTCCTTTTCCAAGAGCTTTTTCTCCGCCAGCTCCCGGCCCAGGTCCGGGTCGCCCTGGCAAGCACGACCATCACGAACCCCCGCGACCTCGCCAGGGAGGCCGACAAGATCGATTCGGCAAGCCAGCTCGTCGGAGCGGCGAGCCAGCTCGTCGGGGTGGCTGCCGGGAGCCCGCCCGCCGCCCAGTCGGCGCCCGCGGCGCAGTTTCCCGCCCACCCGCCCGCGACGCAGCTTCCTTCCCGGAGGCCGCCGGGCCGGCGCGACTGGCAGCGGCGACGCCCGGTCCTGACGAGTCGAACGGAGCCCCCGCCAGACCCGGCCTGGTGTTATTTCCACGCCAGGTTCGGGCGGCAGGCCCGATCATGTCGACCCCCGTGCACGTTCGGCAAGTCGGGAAACGGTCGGGCCGGCGCTCACTACCAGCCATGAGCGCCGGCCATTCCGGAAACCTGCTATTCATCGCGGACCAAGCGTCGGGCAGCGTTTTCTCTGCGACACCGGTGCTCAGCTGAGCGTCAATCCCGCTTCGGCGGAGGACAGGCGGGCCGCCATTTGCGGCCCCTCCTTAATCGCGGCCAACGGCTCCGCCATCCGCACCTTCGGCCCACGCACCGTCGCCCTCCGCTTCGGCAGCCAGCTCTTTCGCTGGGAGTTCGTGACGGCGGACGTCCCCATGGCTTTGCTCGGGGCCGATTTCCTTTGCGCCCATGGGCTGCTGGTCGACGTTACACGTCGGCGTCTCGTCAACGCCGAAACTTTCAGCTCGCTGGCGTGCGCCTTGAGCCGTTCCGCGCCCACCGAGCTTTCCTGCGTCCTCCCGTTGGCAGATGACTTCGCGCGTCTCCTCGCGGAGTTCCCGGCCCTCACGCGACCGACGTTTTCGGCCGTCGCGGTGCGTCACGGCATCGAGCATCACATTCCCACTACGGGCCCGCCGGTGTACGCCCGAGCTCGCCGTCTCGACCCAGCCAAACTCGCCGTCGCCAAGGCCGAGTTCGCCGCGCTGGAGCGCCTCGGCATCGTGCGGCGCTCCGACAGCGCCTGGGCCTCGCCGCTGCACATCGTCCCGAAGCCGGGGGGCGGATGGCGGCCATGCGGCGACTACCGCCGCCTCAACGACGCCACTACCCCCGACAGGTACCCCGTCCCGCACATCCAGGATTTTCCCGCCCGGTTGGCGGGGGCGGACCATTTTTTCAAAAGTGGACCTGATTCGAAGGTACCACCAGGTGCCCGTCCGCCCGGCCGACATCCCGAAGACGGCCGTTATTACACCTTTCGGCCTCTTCAAATTCCTCCGGATGCCCTTCGGCCTCAAAAACGCGGCACAGGCGTTCCAGCGCCTGATGGATGGCGTGCTGCGCAACTTGCCGTTCCTCTTTATCTACCTGGACGACATCCTCGTCGCCAGCATGTCCAAAGCCGAGCACCTCCTCCACCTCCGGACGCTGTTCGGCCGCCTCAGCGAGCACGGCTTGATCGTCAACCCGGCCAAATGTCACTTTGGTGCGGCGACGATTGACTTTTTGGGCCACCACATCACCCGGAACGGCGCCGTACCGCTACCGGCCAAAGTCGAGGCCATCGCCGCTTTCCCGTGCCCCCGCTCCGTCAAGGCGCTGCAGGAGTTCCTCGGGATGGTGAACTTTTACCACCGCTTCATGCCCCGAGCTGCGCAACTCATGCGGCCCTTGTACACCGCCCTCCACGGCCAGCCGGCGAAGCGCGACGTCGTCTGGTCCACGGACATAGACGCTGCTTTCACCGGCGCGAAACGGGCCCTCGCCAACGCCACGCTGCTGGCCCACCCGGTACCCCATGCTCCCATCGCCCTCACCACGGACGCCTCCGACTACGCCGTGGGCGCGGTTCATGAGCAATGGGTAAACGGGGCCTGGCAGCCGCTCGCGTTCTTCAGCCGGCAACTCCTGCCCAACGAGTTGAAGTACAGCACTTTCGACCGCGAGCTCCTCGGGCTGTACCTGGCCGTCCGCCATTTTCGCCACCTCCTGGAGGGCCGCCCGTTCACGGCCTTTGTCGACCACAAGCCATTAATTTTTGCCATGGCCAAGGTCACGGAGCCGTGGTCGGCCCGCCAGCAGCGCCACCTCTCCGCCGTGTCGGAATACACCACGGACATCCGGCACGTCGCCGGAAAGGACAACGCCGTGGCCGACTGCCTTTCTCGAGCCGGCGCCAACGCCGTCCACCTCGGCGTCGATTTCGCCCTGATGGCGACGGACCAGGCCACCGACGGCACGGTGCAGGCGCTCTGGGTGGCGGACACGGGCCTCCGCTTGGCTGACGTCCCCTTCGCGGACACGGTCCTGCTTTGTGACGTCTGCCAAGGCCGACCTTGCCCCGTTGTGCCGGTCACCTGGCGGCGGCGCATTTTTGCTTCGCTCCACGGCCTCTCACACCCGGGCCGGAAGGCGTCCCAGAGGCTGGTGTCGGCACGTTTCGTCTGGCACGGGTTGCGACGGGACGTCCGCGACTGGGCCAACGCCTGCACACCCTGCCAGCGGGCCAAGGTCCACCGTCACACCCAGGCTCCGCTGGCTCCTTTCACCATGCCCGAGCGACGTTTCGACCACGTCCATGTGGACCTGGTGGGTCCCCTGCCCCCAACGCAGGGGTTCACCCACCTGCTTACCATGGTGGACAGGACCACCAGGTGGCCGGAGGCCGTGCCCCTCGCCTCCACCACCACCGCTGACGTGGCCCAGGCGTTCATCGCCACCTGGGTCGCACATTTCGGCGCACCGGCGGACATCTCGTCAGACCGCGGCCCACAGTTCACGTCCGAACTGTGGGGCGCGGTCGCCCGCACGTTGGGCGTTACCCTGCACCGCACCACGGCCTACCACCCCCAGTGGTTCCACCGCTCCATGAAGGCCGCACTCACTGCCGGCCTCCAGGACGACCGGCTCCCGTGGGTCCTCTTGGTCCTCTGCACGGCTCCAAAGGAGGACCTCCAGGCGTCCACCGCCGAGCTGGTGTACGGCCAGGCCCTCCGCGTCCCGGGCGAGTTCATGCCCGACGCCACCAGACCCTGGTCCGCCTCCTGGAAGTCCTCCTGGAAGTCCCGGAAGGGACTTCCATGGACTTCCAAGTCCTTCCATGGACTTCCAGGAGGCCGCCCAACGTTTCGCCCCGGTGCCCACGTCCCGCCACGGCGACCCCCAATCCTACGTCCCCTCAGCACTCCGCACAGCGGAGTACGTCTTTGTGCGCCACGACGCGCACCGGGGGCCGCTCCGGCCACCATACGACGGACCCTTCCGGGTCCTACGACGGGACAACAAGTCCTTCGTCGTCAGCATCGGCGGCCGGGCGGACCAGATTTCGGTGGACCGCCTCAAGCCGGCCCACATGGACGTCGGCCAGCCGCCACGGCTGGCTCTCCCACCGCGGCACGGCCGCCCCCCGTCCACTGCACACCCCGTCCGGCCACCCGCCACCACACCGGACCCCCCCCCCCCCCCCCGCGACCAGCCAGGGGTCGTTTCGGTCGGGTCATCTGGACCCCCCTCAGGTTGACCTTCCTGGACCAAGTCGATTCTGGGGGGGCGTGTGTAGCGACGCATGGGTCCCCCAAAGCTCGAGACCAGCAACAGAATCTCCTGGCCCAAGCCGGTGACATAACCGGCGGCCAAACCGCGGCGCCGAGGTTATAATCCTTTGCACCTGTCGGTCACATGACCACCAAAGCGTGCCTCGCCTGAGAGGCGGGGCTTTGGTTCTGATGTATGCTTTTTGGTTTGGATATATATATGCGAACCCGATAAACGGGTTTTCAGAGTTCCCGAGATGATTATACAATAAACATCTTCTCGGACGAGTTTGTGTCTTGTCCGTCACTTTGTCCGTCTCAAGCAGGAGCGCTGCTCCTTCACCATCCAGTTTATTTCTGTTATTGCACATCCGATAGCCTAATTGGTCGCTCTCTGACCCTCAATTAGCTTTTTCTTGTAATTGGACTGGTGTTCCTAAAGATGGTATCAGTCTGCACAGGAAGTTTTTCAAAATATCTGGCAAAGTGCTCGTGGCAAATCAATCAACACGGAATGGCCTAAATAAAGTTTTCAGGCTCGGAAGGTGAACTAGTTTTAAAAATAAATAAATAAATAAGGATTTGGAGTTGCCCCGCGTGTCGTCGTCATCGGAGAACCCAAGTTAAAATCCACTGGCTTTGGATGGAATAATGAATTAATGTAAAAAAATTATATATGTATATCTATATTATAATAGCCGTAGATGATTCTGTCTGTCTGTCTGTCTGTCTGTTGGGTGTCTGTCCGGGGTGTGGCTTACTCGGTTTGCAGAGTAGCTCCACCCATTCTGGGAGTGGCTTCATATAATTATAAACAAATATCCACCATTTTATTAACTCGCATAGCTTTGAGGCCTGTTTTGTAGACCCGTGGTGTCTTGCTCTCTCTCCCAGTTTTATTTCAAATCAAATTCGATATATCATTTCATTTTTCACAGTCGCTAACATAGTTTTAGACTCGGTTGAAAAAAAACGGGAAGAAAATCCAATGAAAGTTGCCGTTTATAGAACGAAATGAATTCTCAAACGCCTGTAACTTCAAGGCCATTGAGTCTCTCTCATGCCTTTATCTCCAATCTAACTCACCATATGATTTCGTTTTTATCGATGGTTTTAGACTCGGTGTCAGCAATAATTGAGAACATTCCACACACGCGGGAAAATGCAGAGATATATTTTTAAAAATCGCGTCATGGTTTATCATACACCGCCCAACATGACACCGATGGCAACGTGTCGATATATATTAATAATTCGCTTTTGCTTTTCCGTTAAGATATATTACTTTTTCGTTTGATGACAGTCGTCACAAAAACGTCAACAATGATGCCGACATATATTTCTTCGTTTTTATTTCATTCAACATTATTAGCCGGAAGTAAAATATGTTTCAGGAAATTACCGAGAGATATTTCTTCGTTTTTTTTATTAGTTATGTGCGCATACACTTTAAATAGGTTTATTTGAAATCTTAAATTTTCCACAATATAATTTACTTGCTATTTATCATTTGATGATTACGAGACACTTCCTCTTGAGGATCGTGACAATTCATGCGCTGCGTGGAAACTTCTATTTCCAAAATGAATGAGATGATCGATGAAGAACGCAGACTTGAACAGGATGCAGCAAGAAAACGAATGAGACGGACGAACGAGTCCATCGACGAACGTCAATGCAAACTTGCGGGGTCACCCGTGGGAATCCCACGGGCATGGATGTGTGTGACATTTCGACATATTGAGTTAGATGCTGCACATTCATTTTTACAAAATGGTTACTGGCAAGTCATCAGATCCAGAAATGGTGTAATGAACACAATTTATTTACGCGCAAGCAAGAAAGCAAGACGGCCCAATTTCCGATTCCGACGGGCCGACGGGCCGATTTGGAGCAAGAAAAAGAATGAGACGGGAGAAAAACGAGAGAAACGAGACGGGGAAAGCCGATTGGAGAGGCGAGTGAGGAGCGATTGGAGAGGCGAGTGAGGAGCGATTGGAGAGGCGAGGGAGGAGCGATTGGAGAGGCGAGTGAGGAGCGATTGGAGAGGCGAGTGAGGAGCGATTGGAGAGGCGAGTGAGGAGCGATTGGAGAGGCGAGTGAGGAGCGATTGGAGAGGAGAGTGAGGGATTGGAGAGGTGAGGGATTGGAGAGGAGAGGAATGTGAGGGATTGGAGAGGAGAGGAGTGCTAGGTGGAGAGAGGAGAGTGTCAGGTGGAGAGAGGAGAGTGTCAGGTGGAGAGGAGTGAGGGGTCACATATTATGTGAAATAAATAAATTGTGTTCATTACACCATTTCTGGATCTGATGACTTGCCAGTAACCATTTTGTAAAAATGAATGTGCAGCATCTAACTCAATATGTCGAAATGTCACACACGTCCATGCCCGTGGGATTCCCACGGGTGACCCCACTATATTTCTTCGTTTTTATTTCATTCAACATTATTATCCGGAAGTAAAGGTTCACATGTTCATTTCACGTGTGCAAAAACAAACTCCATTTCACGTGTGCATGGACATGAAACACAGACGGGAAATTGCTTAGAGATATTTCGTTCGAAGCAATTATACACCGCACAAATAAAATATTTCACCGATACACCGAGCGAATTTCAGCGAATTTCACCGAGTTTCAGGAAATTACCCAGAGATATTTCTTCGTTTTTATTTCATTAGTTACTAGCAGAAGTACCCAGCGTTGCCGGGCGGGGGAGGGGGGAAGGGCACGTACACTTTAAACATGTATATACATGTGGGATGTGGGATATATACATGTGGGACGTGTGTGTGTGTGTGTGTGTGTGTGTGTGTGTGTGTGTGTGTGTGTGTGTGTGTGTGTGTGTGTGTGTGTGTGTGTGTGTGTTATTGTGAAACTGCATGTGCAGGTGCAGCATCTAACTCAATATGTCGAAATGTCACACACGTCCATGCCCGTGGGATTCCCACGGGTGACCCCACTAGTATCTATCTATAATTCCAGCAATCTCTGTGTGTCTGTCTGTGTGTCTGTGTGTCTGTGTGTCTGTGTGTCTGTGTGTTTGTCTGTGACCGCTGTTTCTCGACAACCACGGGTCCGATATACTTGAAACTTGCCAGGTATATTGCTGGGGACCCGAGGATGTGCCTTTTCAAGGTTTGAAATTAATCGGACAAGTACCTACCGAGCTATGTCCAAAAAACGCTTCAACCAATCAGAGAGCAGCGAGCTATCACGTGTGCCGAACCGTTAATGCAATGCAAGCGTTAATGCGTTAATGCAAGGCTTTTCTTTTTTTCCCTCTTCTCTTTCTACTTTTCCTTGCGATTAAATTGCAAACAGCCAAAATACGTTGGCGCTAATTGAATAATTGGCCATTAACACTAAAATAATCGTAACTGCGATATGCCAACTTCCGGACAGTGCAGCCTTCCCTGTTGTTGTTGTTTGCAGCAGCTGTTTGCAGCAAGGCAAGGCTTTTCTTTTTTTCCCTCTTCTCTTTCTACTTTGCCTTGCGATTAAATTGCAAACAGCCAAAATACGTTGGCGCTAATTGAATAATTGGGCATTATGTTTTACAACTAATAAAAACGAATTTGCGATTCATTCGCTTTCCTGCGCGTTTGTGTACGCGATGGCGATTTCTTTACCAAACTCCGGAAGCCGTTCGCTTTGGACCGAACCATTGCATGTAAATAGAGGGGGGGGATTGTCACCACTCGCAAGCCGTTCGCTTTGGACCAAACCATTTCATGTAAATAGGGGGGGGGATATAATTTTAGATATATATATAGTACGGGCATGCCCTAGTATATATAATACAATAACGATATATCTATCTATTACGTACGTTCACCTGTTTACTTCCTCAGACCTTGCACACGGAAGTAGGGGTACAGTCCCTAAAAGGCCTTCCGGGAATGCGGAACACATCTCTGGCTCGAGATGACATTTTGCTCAATTGGTTCCTTATATCGCAGCATTGTCGGCGATGGATTCGAACCAAATATCGCGGAGGGATTGGATTCGCTGCTACGTTATGTTAATTTAATGTCACATTCGTTTGGAATGACATCGGCACTTTCACCTCAACATGTCATCGTTAAATAAGACACTTTAATACAAAGATGTAATGTTATCTGATGTCATACACAAATGATACGTTCACTGAAGTAATCGTTTTCTTCGTTATAACTAATGTAATGAGCAGTGAAGTTTGGACAAATCAACTCACCCCGAGTCTGGAGTATGATCACCACAGGCAAAGCGCAGTCCCCCGTCCCCTCAGATGTTCCTCTTCTGGGACTTCCTGATACGCCCAGAAACAAAACCATGGACCATGTAACACGGCATCGTATTATACACTCTTACATCCATGTTCGTTTGGTGTTTTTCATTAACATTAATTTTTTTATTTATATATTAAATGTATGCGCTTCGCTGAAAATCGATAAACGAAATGGAGCAACCGAGCTAACGTTTACTGCTATACACCCTTTTTTGGAAGCATGGCCGCTGTGTGCGATGCGGGAATGGCTCTTTGATATAATAACCCTGAAAATAAGATAAATATATAGGAATTGGAAAAACATTCGAGGATAAGAATAAACGCGAGAGTTTCGAATAATTGGGCTGTGCCGTTTAAAAGGGGATCTCGGTGGTGATGGTGAGTACTCCATGAGTGTGTGTGAAGGTGAATGTACTGAGACACTATATCTATATGTGTTTTGGGATGAAACATTCACCAAAACTTCAATGGAAGTTAATAATAATATCTTAAGCCATTTATTTATTATACATGCATATATGGCAGGGTTAGCAACCTCGATCCCACATGGCCGCCTTCAACCTCACTCTCCTTTGAACCAACTCTTACTACCCACCCCTCCCACCGCCAACTTTCCTTCCGACTACCTCTCCAATCGAACGCACTCCAACCCCCACCTCTCCAACCCCCACCTCTCCAACCCTCCAACCCCCACCCCTCCAATCCCCACCTCCTCTCCAACTTTCCATCCCACTACCTCTACAATCTAAACCACTCCCACCCCTCCAATCTAACGCACTCCAACCCCCACCCCTTCAATCCCCACCCGTCCAACCCCCACCCGTCCAACCCCCACCCTTCCAATCCCCACCCTTCCAATCCCCACCCCTCCAATTCCCACCCCTCCAATTCCCACCCCTCCAATCCCCACTCCTCCAATCCCCACCTCTCTAATCCCCACCACTCCAAACCCCACCACCTCTCCAACTTTCCCTCCCACTACCTCTACAATCTAAACCACTCCCACCCCTCCAATCCCCACCACCCCACCTCTCCAATCCCCACCTCACCTCTCCAACCCCCACCACTGCCCCTCTCCAACACCCACCACCCCACCTCTCCAACTTTCCCTCCCACTACCTCTACAATCTAACCCACTCCCACCCCTCCAATCCCCACCACCACACCTCTCCAATCCCCACCACCCCACCTCTCCAATCCCCACCACCTCACCTCTCCCCACCATCCCACCTCTCCAATCCCCACCACCGCACCTCTCCAATCCCCACCACCCCACCTCTCCAATCCCCACCGCTCCAATCTAACGCACTCCAACCCCCACCCCTTCAATCCCCACCTCTCCAACCCCCACCTCTCCAACCCCCACCCGTCCAACCCCCACCCCTCCAATTCCCACCCCTCCAATCCCCACCTCTCTAATCCCAACCACTCCAAACCCGACCACCTCTCCAACTTTCCCTCCCATTACCTCTACAATCTAACCCACTCCCACCCCTCCAATCCCCACCACCCCACCTCTCCAATCCCCAGCACCCCACCTCTCCAATCCCCACCCCTCCAATCTAACGCACTCCAACCCCCACCCCTTCAATCCCCACCTCTCCAATTCCCACCCCTCCAATCCCCACTCCTCCAATCCCCACCACTCCAAACCCCACCCCTCCAAACCCCGCCCCTCCAATTCCCACCCCTCCAATTCCCACCCCACCAACCCCCACCCCTCCAATTCCCACCCCTCCAATTCCCACCCCTCCAATTCCCACCCCTCCAATCCCCACTCCTCCAATCCCCACCACTCCAAACCCCACCACCTCTCCCTCCCACTACCCTCTACAATCTAAACCACTCCCACCCCTCCAATCCCCACCACCCCACCTCTCCAATCCCCACCACCCCACCTCTCCAATCCCCACCTCACCTCTCCAACCCCCACCACTGCCCCTCTCAAACACCCACCACCCCACCTCTCCAACTTTCCCTCCCACTACCTCTACAATCTAACCCACTCCCACCCCTCCAATCCCCACCAACCCACCTCTCCAACTCCCACCACCTCACCTCTCCAATCCCCACTACCCCACATCTCCAACCCCCACCACCTCACCTCTCCAACATCCACCAACCCACCTCTCCAACTCCCACAACCTCACCTCTCCAAGCCCCACTACCCCACATCTCCAACCCCCACCACCTCACCTCTCCAACATCCACCAACCCACCTCTCCAACCCCCACATCTCCAACCCCCACCACCTCACCTCTCCAACCCCCACCACCTCACCTCTCAAACTCCCACCATCTCCCCTCTCCAATCCCCACCACCTCCCCTCTCCAACCCCCACCACCTCACCTCTCCAACTCCCACCACCTCCCTTCTCCAACTCCCACCACCTCCCCTCTCCAATCCCCACCACCCCACCTCTCCACCACCTCACCTCTCCAACACCCATCACCCCACCTCTCCAATCCCCACCACCCCACCTCTCCAATCCCCACCACCCCACCTCTCCAATCTCCACCACCTCACCTCTCCAACACCCACCACCCCACCTCTCCAACACCCACCACCCCACCTCTCCAACACCCACCACCCCACCTCTCCAACACCCACCACCCCACCTCTCCAACACCCACCACCGCACCTCTCCAACACCCACCACCCCACCTCTCCAACACCCACCATCCCACCTCTCCAACACCCACCACCCCACCTCTACAATCCCCACCACCCCACCTCTCCAACACCCACCACCCCACCTCTCCAATCCCCACCACCCCACCTCTCCAACCCCCACCAGCCCACCTCTCCAAACCCCACCACTCCAATCCCCACCACCCCACCTCTCCAATCCCCACCACCCCACCTCTCCAATCCCCACCACCCCACCTCTCCAATCCCCACCACCCCACCTCTCCAATCCCCACCACCCCACCTCTCCAATCCCCACCTCTCCAATCTCCACCACCCCACCTCTCCAATCCCCACCACCTCACCTCTCCAACACCCACCACCCCACCTCTCCAATCCCCACCACCCCACCTCTCCAATCTCCACCACCTCACCTCTCCAACACCCACCACCCCACCTCTCCAACACCCACCACCCCACCTCTCCAACACCCACCACCCCACCTCTCCAACACCCACCACCCCACCTCTCCAACACCCACCACCCCACCTCTCCAACACCCACCACCCCACCTCTCCAACACCCTCCACCCCACCTCTCCAACACCCACCACCCCACCTCTCCAACACCCACCACCCCACCTCTCCAACCCCCACCACCCCACCTCTCCAACCCCCACCACCGCACCTCTCCAACCCCCACCAGCCCACCTCTCCAAACCCCACCACCCCACCTCTCCAATCCCCACCACCCCACCTCTCCAATCCCCACCACCCCACCTCTCCAATCCCCACCACCCCACCTCTCCAATCCCCACCACCCCACCTCTCCAATCCCCACCACCCCACCTCTCCAATCCCCACCACCCCACCTCTCCAATCCCCACCACCCCACCTCTCCAATCCCCACCACCCCACCTCTCCAATCCCCACCACCCCACCTCTCCAATCCCCACCACCCCACCTCTCCAATCCCCACCACCCCACCTCTCCAATCCCCACCACCCCACCTCTCCAATCCCCACCACCTCACCTCTCCAAATCCTCCCACCTCTCTAGAGTCCCTTTATATAGAGAGTTGTGTCAACTCAAATTTGGACGCCATTTTGTGTCTAAGTGTGTCGGATTAGATATACATGTACATTCGCGATATGGGGTGATATATTCTAAACCTGCTAAAAAAAAATTACTACACATATTTAGTCTTATTATTACATACAGGTGATATTTGTTTTGTCAAAAACTCAGCTATTGCCGTGAAAAAGAGCTGTGTGGTGATATTAAAAGTGGTATGGCAATGCATATTACAAGCCAACACTGCATGTGTGGTGATATTAAAAGTGGTATGGCAATGCATATTACAAGCCAACACTGCATATAAGAGCTAACATTATAAGTAAGACAAACCAATGCTGTCGTTCTCTGAATTTTAATAACTTTTAGAAAGGAGTGTGGGCATATCCAATATTTTTTAAAGGGTGCCGAGAGCAATTCCGGTGTAGGACTTCCAGCCGACATATAGTCTAACACACTTAAAACAAATTCTGTACGTGGTATTGCCATATTTCTATAGTGTACAACTTTAGTTTTATCGACATTTATATTCAATTTCCATTGTAATGATTTAACAAGCTGCAAGTCAGCTTCTGTCTCTGACATAAGGAAAACGTCATCGGCATCTAGTAAGATGCGTGATATTATATTGATATCAAACAGGGATAACAGCTTTTGAAAGTTGAGCCAGTTTTAAATGTGGGTACACAAATACACCTGTTTTACTGCATTAATCACCTAGAAATATTGTATGTTTTGGGAACGATAGCTGTCACCAGGTTAAATATATAGGGATTGTCCAATGTGCAAAATCTTCCATCACTACAATTTGGCCATAAATCCCGGGGTGGGAAATATTTGAGCAAATATGCCACAAGACGCATGAGCACTGTACAAAGCAAACAATAACTCGTCAAATTTTGGACGTATGGATGGCTGCACAACCCGCAAAAAAATTGAGCAGGTCCCCCCCTAAAATTGCTTTTATGATTGCCGATTAGGCTAAAGATTTTAATCCAAAAAAATAACTTGCCTCGGAATAAGTTTTGAATGGACGGACAGACAACTGAAAACAAAACGGACCATGGGTTTCCCACCCCTATAAAATCAAAATTAATTCCCTCTGAAAAAGTACAGTGACATTGCCCGCAGACTACCCAACCGCAGACCAGGCAATGTCACTGTACCGGGACATTTCATCAATCAATGACAATATGCGGTCCGCTAGGACTACCCGAAAAAAATTGAGCAGGGTTCTTCCCACGGAAATGCATTTTTGGTCAGCTCCTTGAAGATTATAAACAAACACAAATCACTTCCCTTTAAAAGGGTTTTCAACGGACAGACAACCAAAAAAAAACCGAGCAGATAGAATTGCTTTTGAACATCGATCATCAAGCGGGCGTGGGCCTACCTGGCAGAGTCTCGAGGAGTCGATCGCTTTCCAGCTCTTTCGTCTGACTTTCGCTTCCCAAATTTGTCTTCTGACTTTATCACTTGGAAATCTATACATCTTATATTTCCCAGATTGGTTTGAACAACCAAAAGCAGAACAACCAGTCATTTTGTTTGGCAATAAACAACATTCCCGTACCAAGCTGACGTTCACGCACGGTGAAGTTAGACACAAAATGGCGCCACGAAATCACGTGACCAGAAATCTCGGGTCAGCACATGGCGCAACTCTCTTTATACAGGGACTCTACACCTCTCCAAACCCCACCTCTCCAAACCTCCCACCTCTCCAAACCCCACCTCTCCAAATCCTCCCACCTCTCCAAACCCCACCTCTCCAAATCCTCCCACCTCTCCAAACCCCAAGGCTAACCCCCGCTCTAGCAGGGAAAATGGCCTTAAAATGCATGTTGTTGTTGTTGTTGTTGTTGTGTCTCCAAACCCCACCTCTCCAAATCCTCCCACCTCTCCAAACCCCACCTCTCCAAATCCTCCCACCTCCATCTCCAATCACCTTATCTATCGTTCGTCACCCCATGGTTTAACCCCCTCCAGTATGCACCAGGTTTGCATCGGCATGAGCTCCCAGCCCTTCTTTCCACCTCCTCATCGTAATATAAGAACTTCGGCCCCTCTACTGCCTACACAACTTATAACTTGCATTGATGAAGGGCATGGGGTCGTGGAGGGGTGAGGGGGGGGGGGGGGGTTTGGTAGTTGCACACAGAAAATGGGAACGGGGGGGGGTGGGGGGGGGGGGGGGGGGGTAGAGAAGTAGAAGCAATGTTTGTTTACATTTACATAATATATAATATTCCTGATTGATATTATATATTTTAATTTGCGTGCAGGATCTTAAGGAACCCAAAGACGTGTCCATCGCTTTGCCTCAGAAGCGTTACTACCGACAGCGAGCACACTGCAATCCGATGGCGGATCATCATTTAAATTAGTAAGGTGTTAGGTGTGTGACCCTTCCCCCAATATGAATGACTTCAATACAATGTTTGGAATGACGTCATAATGCATCACCATCTGATTCAGATTTACACAATCCAGAATTTCAGATGTCCTAGAGTAAGAATGAGAGCAAGAATAATTTGTCTGATCGATTGACCTTCTTCTTCAGTCCTGTAAAACCAGTGGATATGGATTGGGCAGAGCTCTATCCTGATTTCTTCCCCGCACGTGATGAGCACTCTGAAGGCAATGACGCCACAGGAAGCGGCGGCTCCACCACCAATAAGCAGAAGCAGGCCCAAGTGGAGTTTGCCGATATTGGCTGTGGATATGGGGGTTTGCTCGGTAAGGACAATCTCTCTGTCCTTTGACTTAATAGATTGACTACGTTCTTTCACAACACCAATAAAACAAGCATTCTGAGTATTGCGCTGCAATACATGTCCCCTACCAAAGTTCAAAGTGCCATAACTTTGTCAAAAGTGATCGAATATGCAAATTTATGCACGGTTGATGCTGGTTTTCAAACTTGATCTGAGGTATGCTGAGACACATGTGTCACGCCTCGCCTCGTTGATAAGCCCGCAAGGTCGCTCCGTGCAGCGGCCTGCACGTATTGCACTGTGTGAATTATATAATTATTACCAACTCACAGTCTGAGGTACTAGCGATTCAAGAGATATCCATTTAAAAAAATTTTTTTTCGTTGAATTAACGATATCTGCCAAACCACGTGCCCTATCACAAATTCAAAAAGGACATTTTAGTAGACTGACATGCTGAACAGATCTGTGAAGTTTCCCCTCGATTGGATCAAAAATGAGGGAGGGGCTCGGTTTTAAAGGTTCATGCTTAAAAATGTCATAACTCTGAAACCATGTGATGCATGACGCCATGCTCGCTGACTTTTTTGTTCGTCATGGGTATGCGATTCTGCCTGCAAAGTTTGGCCTCGATCTGTTCAGCCGTGGCAGTTTTCGTGTTTTTACGAAAAACAATATGGCGACCGAACCACGTGACCTGTGACGTCATAATTACCATTAAAATATTCTACAGACCGAGTCCATCATATGGTGAAAATTTTATCTCAATCGGTCCTATTATTGCAGAGAAATTGGTTTTTATAGGAAATTAAAACTTAAAATGGCACTGAGTTAAGGATCATCAGAATTATCAGAATTCCCAAAGTTCAAAGTGCATAACTTTGTCAAAAATGATCGAAACGTCGTGAAGTTCGAACTTGACCTGTAACTTATCATGAGGAAACCATGTGCCAAGTTTGAAATCATTAGCATTAAGCGTTTAGAAAAAAAGTCCGGAAAACTGTTCTTTGCGTGACGGACTGACGGACTGACGGACTGACGGACTGACGGACTGACGGACTGACGGACGGAGGGACGGCGTGCAAGCCTATAGTCCCCTCCGGTGTACACCGGTAGGGGACTAATAAGAGGGATTTTAAATTTTAAAATGGACTATCACATTACCCGTGGTGTGATTGCGTTACCACGACCCCTCCTGTGAAAGTGACACACACATGAGAACCGCCTTTGAGGCCATTTTTCCCCGCAGAGCAGGGGTGTTTTTTTTTGTTTGTTTTTTTGTATACAAGATCGAGGCTCGTGTAAGAGCAACATTAATCACACAAAAAGTCAAACCGACACAAACAAACACATAAAACACAAAATAAGGCGAGCGGTAGACAACATGGGGAGAGAGGGCGAAGGACACAAACACAACATTTGAGAGCAGGGACATCGAGAGAACTGTGGGAGGGAGAGGGCTTGGGGGGAGGTGGGAGAGGTATAAAACATATGGACACTGCAAGGACTTCCAGGAAAGAAGTTGGAATTTCTAAAAAGTGTATCTGGGGTGAATTAGCGGGGGTAGAAAAGATCAAGGTTTTGGATGGGGGAAGATAAGAGATGGTGGTGAACAGCTGTTTTAAAGACCTGGAGGGTGGAGTGGGATTGAAGAGAGTGAGGGAGTTTGTTCCAGAGGCGGGAGAAAAGAGGAATGAAAGAGTGAAGGTGAGCAGAGAGCCGAGATTTTGGCAGTTTAACCATAAGGGGGTTGCTGGCAGATCTTGTGCGACCTGTAGGAATATTTGGGGGACAGAGCCCAGAGAGAGCTGGGGGAGCAAGGCCGGAGAGGAGTTGGGAGAAGACAGAAAGACCACCGACCTGCCTGCGGTGAGTGAGTGAAAGGCCCTCGGAGTTAGCTTCATCGCAGGAGATTCCAATGATTCTGAAAGCTTTGGTTTCAACAGCGTGAAGCCGAGCTAGGTGTGAGGCAGGAGCACTGGCCCAGAGGGGAGAACAGTATTCCATTGAGCTGCGAATGAAAGCCTTGTATGTGGTGAGGAGCTCAGGTGTGTCAAGGAAGGACTTCACACGACGGAGGATGCCCAGTCGGCGACTGGCTTTGGAGGCCAGCTTGGAATTGCCCTTTTTGGGGTTGCCCTTTTTCGGGCACCGTGGTCCCCTTTTTGAAGCAATGTTTTACAGCCAGGTGCTCTTCCTGCCGCCAAGCCTGTTGGTCACCTCTTGCAACACACAGGGAATTACCAGCGAGCTGGTACTCAATTTGACGACCTCGGAAGGATGACGGGCTGAGCCAACCCCCCTGGTGTTAATTCAGCGATCGACCGGGATTCGAACCCAGGATCCTTGGATCCCAAGTCGGCACCCGAACCGCTAAGCCAACACCAGGCTCTACAGCAGCATTTCCCAACCTGGGGGAAATTTTAGGATTCCAGGGGGGAAACTTATTCCAAGGGAAATACAATATTAGCATTCGTGAAATATTGTGCTTTAGTAAATAAATCTCAAATCTTTAATTCTTTTGTTCTTCGACTTTTTACTTAACAAACATTTATAACATCGTCGGTAAATAAAAATTTATACATAATAATTTTTAAAAATAAAATTTATATGTGTGTGTATGTGTCTCTGTGTGTGTGTAGGTTTGTATGTATGTGTAGGAGTGTGTGGGTGTGTGTGTGTTGCTATATTTTTATGTTATTTATTATGTTATTTAGCGAATAAATTTTGTGTTTTGGCTACTTTTTTCCTTGTTTATATATACTAGGGCATGCCCGTACGTGGGTGCCCGTTCCTTGCCCAAAAAAAAAAAAAACGCTACCCGTACGCTCTACCCCGCCCGTACGCCCGTACGCCCGTAAACAAAAAAAACAACGCTCTTCGCTTCCGCCCTTCGCTCTGGGAGAAATAATGCGCATAAGAAATCGAGAAATTATTATTTTCTCCGGAAGAAATCGAATTACGAACCGTAATGGCGCACGCGCTCGGCTCGGCTCGCAACAACGCGTTCTGTGATTGGCTGCCGGAAGTGAAGTCTTCACTGACCGGAAGGTCGCAAATCGCAGTTACGATGAATCGCAAATTAGTTTTAATTAGTTTTAAAACATAGTTTAACGCCAACATAGTTTGCCAACGTGAAATAAATGAATACGCTCTCAAATGTGCCGTCCGAGGCAGAGTCTGTTCGCCACGTTCGGCACACGTGATAGCTCGCTGCTCTCTGATTGGTTGAATCGTTTTTTGGACATAGCTCGGTAACTACTTGTCCGATTAATTTCAAACCTTGAAAAGACACATCCTCGGGTCCCCAGCAATATACCTGGCAAGTTGCAAGTATATCGGACCCGTGGTTGTCGAGAAACAGCGGTCACAGACAAACAAACACACACACAGACATACACACATACACACACACACACACACACAGAGATTAGTGGAATTATAGATAGATATATATATATATATATATGTATATATATATATATATATATATATATATGTATATATATATATATATATATACATACATACATACAGTCACGTGAAAAAGTAAGTACACCCCATGTAAAGTTGATTTTTTCAACATATAGCTATTTGATCTTCATTTCAACAATACTGATAGATAAAGGTGATATAATATAACAAATATCATGAAACATTTACATTTTGTAGTCCATTGTATAATTTAAATAAACATAAATGCAAATTTCGCATGTGGAAAAAGTAAGTACACCCTTGGCTCTAATAGGTGGTATTGCCCCCTTTGGCAGAAACAACCTCAAGTAGGCGTTTCTTATAACTGTCTATCAGTCTCTGACATCGACTGGGAGAATTTTTTTCCCACTCCTCCATGCAGAATTCTTTCAGCTGTGCGATGTTTGAGGGGTTTCTTGCATGCGCAGCTCGTTTCAAATCCCCCCACAACATCTCGATGGGATTTAGATCCGGGATTTGACTTGGCCATTCCAGAACCCTCCCTTTTTTCTTTTCAGCCATTCCTTGGTGGATTTGCTGGTATGTTTAGGGTCATTGTCATGTTGCAAGGTCCACCTTCAGTTGAGCTTCAACTTTCCGACAGATGACCTCACATTATCCTCAAGCACCCTCTGGTACAATGAAGAATTCACAGTGTATTCTATGATGGTGAGCTGCCCAGGCCCTAATGCAGCAAAGCTGCCCCAAACCATAATATTTCCACCACCATGCTTTACAGTTGGTATCAGGTTCTTGTGGTCAAATGCTGTCTTTGGTTTTCGCCAAACATGTCTTCTGGTACTGTGGCCAAATAGCTCTACCTTTGACTCATCTGTCCAGAGCACATTGTTCCAGAAGTGCTGGTCTTTGGCTAGGTGTTCATTGGCAAACTTTAGTCTTGCCCTGATGTTCTTTCTGGACAGCAAAGGTTTCCTCCTGGCACATCTCCCATGTAGATCAAATTTGTGCAGCCTCTTTCTAATGGTAGACTCGTGCACTTTGACATCAACAGCGGCAAGAGCTATCTGTAGGTCCCGTGATGATATTCTGAGGTTCTTAGAGACTTCTTTCAGCATCTTGCGTTCTGCTCTCGGGCTGAACTTGCTGGGGCGGCCTGGCCTGAACAAGTTGGCAGTTGTTTGGAATCTTTTCCACTTGTACATGATCTTCCGGACAGTCAAATGATTGATTTCCAATTGTTTGGAGATCTTTTTAAATCCCTTCCCAGACTCGTAGGCATCTATAACCTTCTTTCTGAAGGCCTCAGAGAGCTCTTTTGATCTCGGCATGGTGACGCCGCACACTTCAACAACAAAGAGCAAACCAAACTAAATGTCTGAGGTTTAAATAAGACAGGTTTCTCCAAGATCCTCTCTAACGATGTTCTAATCATTTGCACCTGAGCTGGTGCACCTGATTCTAATTTTAGGTATTTGAAGTCGTGATAAATGTAGGGGTGTACTTACTTTTTCCACATGTGAAATTTGCATTGATGTTTATTTAAATTATACAATGGACTACAAAATGTAAATGTTTCATGATATTTGTTATATTATATCACCTTTATGTATCAATATTGTTGAAATGAAGATCAAATAGCTGTATGTTGAAATATGTTGAAAAAGTCAAAACTTTACATAGGGTGTAAGGGGGGGGGGGGAAGGGGAGGGTTGGGGGGACATCCAGACGGTTGAACTGGTTGAAGGGGGAAACGACAGAAAAAAAGTTGGGAACCACTGCTCTCCAGTGACACACACATACACACAATTAATTGTACATTAACGGCTGTTCCGGAAATATAATGTAAATCATGTTAATTTCACAACATCCCGTGTTCAACTTTATTTAAATTGTAAACCTCAGAACATAGTTTCCATACCTAAAGTAAGAACCTTAACCTGTAAGCAATTGACTGGTTTCCTGACTTTGCGGATATACACGCACACACGCACACACACGAACTACAATTGGAGGCAATCCGTTTTTTTTTTTTTTTTTTTTTTTGTATACAACATCGAGGCTCGTGAAAGAGCTAACATTAATCACACAAAAAGTCAAACCGACACATAAAACACAAAAAATAAGGGGAGCGGTAGACATGATGGGGAGAGAGGGGGAAGGACACAAACACAACATTTAAGAGCAGGGACATCGGGAGAAATGTGGGAGGGGGAGGGCTTGGGGGGAGGTGGGAGAGGTATAAAACATACGAACACTGCAAGGACTTCCAGGAAAGAAGTTGGAATAAAAAAAAATAAAAAAAAGTATCTGGGGTGAATTAGTGGGGGTAGAAAAGATCAAGGTTTTGGATGGGGAAGATAGATGGTGATGGGGTTCGGTAACGATCCTGAAAATAACCCTTGGAACAAAACTCTGAAAAAGTTGAACAGCTTGGTCCATGAACCGTGATCCCTTACCGAAGTGGAGATGGATACTTTGGGTCTTCGGAGGACTCATCCGTTCCACCTCCTAAAACGCACAAATGGAGATAACGACCAACGACATGCACACAAACACACACACACACACACACACACACACACACACACTCCAAAATCTAGTTTCATGAAGACCGTCCTGGTCAATATATACCAGGCTCACCAGCATTGTGAGAGATCCAGCGTAATAAGAGATGTCCAATCGTTGGCTTTTCTAAGCTACACAGAAGGGCCACTCCAGGTGGTGGGGGTTGGTGGTGGGTGGGGGGTTGGGGGGGGGGGCAGCCACCCCAAAGGACGATGTCTCAGATACTCCCTTGAGGTTATATGGGCAAACTCTTCAAAAGTAGTTTAACATGGTTGGAGGAAGTGGGGAGAGGTTTGCATAGTTCAGCAGCAGGCAGGTTTAAGTTTGATTGATCAGCATGGTGAGATTTCTCTACAAAGAAGTCTGAAAAATAAGCATGACGCAATGGGATGTTCGTGAGGTGTTACTTAGCCTGGTTGATGAACTGGACCGGTTTTGACGTTTGCATGGAAAGCAAGCGGTCTTCCAAGAAAGACAGATTCGATGAAAAACAAAAGTTTGTGTCTTCCCCTTCCTCATTTTGATTTCTCTTATTCTGCCCCTTCATACAGTGGAACTCTCACCACTGTTTCCCAACACGCTCATGCTGGGCATGGAGATCCGTTTGAAGGTGTCCGATTACGTGGAGGACCGCATCAAGGCACTTCGTGCGGCGCATCACCCTCGATACAATAACATCGCCTGTCTCCGCTCCAACGCCATGAAACACCTACCAAACTACTTCCGTAAGGCACAGGTAAGGACGGAATATTCGTCGCTCCCACTGATTCTTTGCTGAAAAGGTCGTGTGGACCTGCGTGTGTGATTTGCATCGGATTATGTATCCTGATTTGACCGCACCCTCCGTGACTGGGTCACCTGACCAGTTTGGTCTCTTCCCCGCTTCGGTCCCCTTTTTGAAGGGGAATTTTGAAATCCAGGATCTGAAGCTAATGGAGTCAAATCTCAAGACAGTTCGAAAGCTTGTTGATGAAAATGCCTCCGAGGACTTTTTTGCGGTCTCGAAGTGCTTTTATTGCGCAACTAAAACGCGAATTATAATTTTGATTCTGCATCATCATGACATGAATGCAGTAAATGAAGAGGACTCACCCCCAAAATCAGTGCTGCCAGAGGGTTATGCTGGGTGGTTTGCCATTGCCTTCCCAGCAGTAGTTAGAGCAGGGATTTGTAATTAGGTACGCCGCCGAAGGTGGACGGATGTTATGTTTTCACTCCTGTCTGTCTGTGAACACAATCTATCTATAATTCCAGTAATCTCTGTGTGTATGTTTGTATGTTTGTATGTTTGTATGTATGTTTGTCTGTGACCGCTGTTTCTCGACAACCACGGGTCCGATATACTTGAAACTTGCCAGGTATATTGCTGGGGACCCGAGGATGTGCCTTTTCAAGGTTTCATATTAATCGGAGAAGTAGTTACGGAGCTATGTCCAAAAAACGATTCAACCAATCAGAGAGCAGCGAGCTATCACGTGTGCCGAACGTGGCGAACAGAAGACTCTGCCTCGGACGGCACATTTGAGAGCGTATTCATTTATTTCACGTTGGCAAACTATGTTGCCGCTATGTTGGCGTTAAACGATGTTTTAAAACGAATTAAAACTAATTTGCGATTCTTTCGCTTTCCTGCGCGTTTGTGCACGCTATGGCGATTTCTTTACCAAACTCCGCAAGCCGTTCGCTTTGGACCAAACCATTTCATGTAAATAGAGGGGGGGGATTGTCACCGTACTCGCAAGCCGTTCGCTTTGGACCAAACCATTTCATGTAAATAGAGGGGGGGGGATATAATTTTAGATATAGATATAGTACGGGCATGCCCTAGTATCTCAAAAGGTTATAAACGGATTCGGTCGAAACTTGGTGGACAGGTCGGGTGTGTGACGAGGCCGGATCGATTCGATTTTGGTAAAGATCCGAATCCGTGTCCGCATACTGGTTTATAAAATTTTAGGTGATGCGTAACCAATGAGGGATAGGGCCACTATATAGCACGATATCTCAAAAAGTTGGACGGATTATGACAAAACTCCATGGATGAGCTGGTTAGGTGACGAGAACAAGCGCATTCGATTTTGGTTCAGGTCCGGATCCAGATCTGGTCTATCAGTGGGATACAAAACGTAAAGTGTTCAGCCTGGCGGAGGTTTGCGCTCTACCGAGTGCTGTTCTAGTTTGCTCATGGTGCTGGCGATAGCTCGCCTACTCTTCACGAAGGACACCGTTGAATCTTTAACATCCTCCAACTAATACCAGCAGACAGGACGCCCGATTTAACGTCCATCTGGGGGATCGCACGCATATTGACAAATCCCCTGCCTGTGAAACACCAGGATGATGGTTTATAGCTGGGTTTGAGTTACGCCTGCACAATTTGATGACTGCAAACATGGCTACTCATTCTGTCGGGAAATATCCTTGGTGTCAAATTAATTTGGCTTATTGTCTCCAAACATCTGCTCTTCATACAACCTCAACACCAGCAGTAAATTCTTGTTGGTTGCCATCTACATATTACATGTGCAATAACTCGTCCATAACGTTTTGGGACATCATGTTGTACGTCACTTTTCGCCCGATCTCTCAATGGTGAAGGGTCACTTAAAAATTAAATAATTCTCATGTCCGAATCCATATTCAGATCTTCACCAAAATCGAATCGATTAGACCTTGTCACACACCCAACCGGTCCACCAAGTTTCGTCCAAACTAAAGGGTTTCTCTGCTATATATCGTTTTTGCTATATATCGTCATATATATATATATATATATTCAAGTATATACAGTGCATTCAGAAAGTATTCAGACCCCTTCACTTTTTTCACATTTTGTTACGTTGCAGCCTTTTGCTGAGATCGTTTAAATTCATTTTTTCCCTCATCATTATATTCATCACTTAAATGTTGCCATCAATCACCTCTTATCAAGGCCCTTCTCCCCCGATTGCTCAGTTTGGCCAGGCGGCCAGCTCTAAAAAGAGTCCTGGTTGTTCCAAACGTCTTCCATTTAAGAATTATGGTGGCCACTGTGCTCTTGGGAACCTTCAATGCAGCAGAGATTTTTTTGTAGGCTTCCCCAGATCTGTGCCTCGACACAATCCTGTCTCTGAGCTCTGCAGGCAGTTCCTTCGACCTCATGGCTTGGTTTTTGCTCTGATATGCATTGTCAGCTGTGAGACCTTACATAGACAGGTGTGTGCCTTTCCAAATCATGTCCAATCAATTGAATTTATCACAGGTGGACTCCAATCAAGGTGGAGAAACATCTCAAAGATGATCAAAAGAAATGGGAGGCACCTGAGCTAGATTTCAAGTGTCATAGCAAAGGGTCTGAATACTTATGTCAATGTGATATTTCAGTTTTTTCTTTTTAATAAATTTGCAAAACTTTCTAAAATCCTGTTTTCTCTTTGTCATTATGGGGTATTGAGTGTAGATTGATGAGGGAAAAAATGAATTTAAACGATTTCAGCATAAGGCTGCAACATAACAAAATGTGAAAAAGTGAAGGGGTCTGAATACTTTCTGAATGCACTGTGTATAATATATATCAAATATATATATATATCGCTAAATATCTGCCATGTATTGTTTTTGGCCCTATCCCCCAATGTTGAAGAATCACTTAAAAATTCTACTAGCCGGATCCGAATCCGGATCTTCACCAAAATCTAATCATTTTGTCCTTGTCACATACTCTACGTATGCCAAATTTCATACGAATCCGTCCACTACTTTTTGAGATATCTTGTTCACAGACAGACTGACAGACAAACGAACAAACAGACAGAGGTAAAAATGGCAGTACTCAGAACACCATTACCTCGAGTGCAATCTTCCCTCAACCTTTCCTTGTTAATGCCCCGTGGAAACCTTCTCTCTTTCTGCATCCCTCCCATCCCCGACATCTCAACCCTTCCCTTTAATGCCTTTCTGCTCTCATTTTCAATTCGTGAATTATTTTGTTTTCTATTGACCAAATAATCTCCTCAGCTGAGAGTTCGGTATAATGTTGGCTTTTTCTGGTTCTTCACCCTTCCTTTGCCACTTCCTTTCGTACCACAAACAGCTGAGCAAAATCTTTTTGCTGTTTCCTGACCCACATTTTAAGAAGACGAAGCACAAGTGGCGAATTGTTAGCCGTGCTCTGTTGGATGAGTACGCCTTCGTGCTGCGTGTCGGGGTGAGGCAGAAATCTTCGTAAGCACGGATCGTTTTATTGCCCTCTTTAACATTGAAGAACACTTCTTTGCACTTCCATCCTCCTCTGCATTTTTTTACAACGGCAAGTCACATGTCGGTAGATCTTCAGCTCGGCCATGATATAAGACATGCAAGATAGCAGGAAAGGATTCAGGATTTTAGTGAGGGTGAGGGTGAGGGTGTGCTGTGTTCGTTTTGAGAGCGGTGGCATTGCCCAGCTCGAGCTCCTGCATTATGATTGGCGGCTCGAAACAAGCAAACCGGAAAGTGTTTTGTACTCACCTGGTTTGCTCACCTGATTGTATGTCCATTAGCCCATGGCACACTACCAGATGCCAGTCTTGGTTAATTTGTTCATATGAGACCGTGTTGAAAACTAATGCCTCATATTCGTTTTCTCCAAAACCGGTAAAGATATTCAAATGAAACAGTGCAGTCTGTACAATCTTTTTCCTGCCACTAGGTGTGAAGTTTCATGATTCTGACATGAGGTCTCACTGCTTTTTTAGTACAGGGCAGCATGATGCGTTTGTGTGTGCAGAACTGTTGTTGTGCTATGAACGTGAAGGCCACAAGTTACTGCTCAATATTGTGACTGCAGATGAAAGTTGAGTGCACCATTATGATCCTAAGAGTAAGACGGTCAAATGAGTCCCGTCACAAAGGATCACCGACACCAAAAAATGTTTTCAAGAAGCAAACACCTGCCAGGAAGGCCATGCTTGTGGCTTTTTGTGACGTGAAGGGCATAGTCCATTTGGAATCCATGGCAAAGGGTAGCCCCATTAACTCCGAGCACTACATTTAAATTCTAAAGAACCTGAAGGCACAGATTTGGAGGGTTTGTCGTGACGTGCAGATGGTTCTCCTCCAGCATGACAATACGATCTCACACAAGGGCACGAACAACTGAAGCTAGTAGTCACCTCGGTTTCTCTGCCTTACAGCACCGACCACACAGTCCCAGTTTGGCTGCATCACATTTTCATCTCTTCCCTAAATTTAAGGAACACCTTCACGGAGAATATTTTGTGTTGCCTGGTGTTGCCTTCAAGCCTGGTGTTGGCTTAGCAGTTAGGGTGCTGGCTTGGGATCCTAGGATCCTGGGTTCGAATCCCGGTCGATCGCTAAATGAACACCAGGGGGGTTGACTCAGCCTGTCATCCTTCCGAGGTCGGCAAATTGAGTACCAGCTTGCTGGGATGAATGATCACGGTGTGTACCCCGGTTTAGAATAGGTACACCGTATCCCTGCGCATCGTAAGAGGCGACCAAGGGTTGGTGTCAGGAAGGGCATCCGGCCATAAAATCATTGCCTCAAACAGGGAACCATGATTGTCATGGGGCCCGCAAGGCTAACCCCCGCTCTAGCGGGGAAAATGGCCTTAAAACGATCATTCATTCATTTTTTGACAATGTCAAGGTCGCTGTGAAGCGTTGGTTAAGTTAGCAGGACCCAATGTTCTCTCGTGATGACATCACAAAACTACTTAAATGTTGCCAGGAATAATTTGAATCCTGACCGTCACCCTGTGGACTGCAGTGCTGATTATGTTGAGAAATAAATATTCATCATGGTAGAATAAACATTGATGTTGGTATCTGTCTTTGTATCATTCAAATATGCTTACCTGTTTTGGAGAAAAAGAATAGGCCTTGCTTTTCGCTTTTCATCACGTCCTCATACATTGTTACTGGACTTACATTATAGAATAAGCTCAGCAAGTCAATTGCTTGAATTTATAAAATAAATGCTGGTTCGGTAAAGGGTACTGTGGTGGAGAGGGGGAGGAACAGGATTTGAAGTGTTTCATCCGAACCTTCAAACCCATCACTGGATGTGTATTAATAAAAATAAATAAATAAATAAATAAGGGATTATAGGCAGATGAAAGATTATTAATTTTTTTTAGTGACAAATGGTTTTTACCTCCGCCACCGAAGGTTATGTTTTCACCCCTGTCTGTCTGTCTGTTTGTCTGTCTGTGAACAAGATATCAAAAAGTTGTCGACAGATTCGGACTAAATTTGGTGGAGAGGTAGCGTATGTGACGAGGACGAATTGATTCCGTTTTGGTGAAGATTGGAATCCAGATACAGATTGGAGAATTTTAAAAGTGATTTTTCACCATCGAGTGATATGGCTAAAACTTGTACATAGCAGGATATCTCAAAGTTGTGGACGGATTTGGATGAAACTTGGTGCACAAGTTGGGTGTGTGACAAGGACGATTCGATTTTGGTGAAGATCTGAATATGGATTCGGATGTGAGAATTGTTTAGTTTTTACGTGATTCTTCACCATTGAGAGATCGGGCAAAAAGCGATATGTAACATGATATTTAAAAAACGTTGTGGATAAGTTATGACTAAACTTGATGGACGAGTTGGTTAAGTGACAAGAACAAGCCAATTCGATTTTGGTTCAGGTCCGAATCCAGATCCGGCCTATCTGTGGGATACACAACATAAATTTTTCAGCCTGGCGGAGGTATTATTCTCTACCGAGTGCCGTTCTAATTTATTCGAGGTCATTTGACAATCGTGATGTAGCTCTATATCCTCACCAACGTGCTGTTTATTCGTCATTTCCCGTACGATCCTCAGATTGTGTTTGGATGGCCAGTTCGTGTGTACCCTTTCATGGCCATTTAGCAACAATTCCATCTCATGTAATCTACGAACTGCATCTATCTCTCCGAAATACTTGTTGCATTATGTCAACTGTCCTTTTTGGAATGATCACCACTTAACATATACCACAGTTGTGTAATGCGACGATATTTAGATAATGTAGTGCGACGGAGAAGATTATCATGGGGCCCGCGAGGCTAACCCCCGCTCTCGCAGGGAAAATGGCCTTAAAATGCCTGTTGTTGTTGTAATGCGACGCCCGTGAACGATGAATGCTTTAACCGAGTCTACTTTGGTACACATTTGTATCTCACACATGTCTGTCGTGTTTTCTCCAAACCTCACTTCCTTCGTACTCCGTCGGCAGGGTATGGTATACACCATCACAGACGTGAAAGAGGTCCAAGATTGGATGGTGTCCCACTTCACACAACACGCTCTTTTCAAGCAAGTTCAACCGTCCGACGTGCTGTTGGTAAGTGCACAAAGAATTGAGAGACGGACCTAATTGAGAGTTGAGGTTAGAGACCTTAAGAGAGACCTGTCCCTAACTGGACATTCTCAATCAAAGTGTTTACCTCAATAAACTGGACTAGTCTGGACTACTGCAACAGCCTCCTCTTTGGTTCACCCTCAATAATCACCAATAAACTCCAATACATTCAGAACTCCGCTGCCCGTCTACTCACCCATTCCCGGACCCGTGACCTCATCACCCCCGTCCTTTACAAGCTTCACTGGCTCCCCATCCCCCAGAGAATCCAGTACAAAATCCTCCTCTTGACCTACAAAGCCCTCCATAACCTGGCCCCATCCTACCTGGCTGACCTCCTCTCCAGACACACTCCCACCCGCAACCTCCGCTCTGCTGGTACCAACCTCCTGACCCCCCACCCCCCATGCAGACCAAATTCAGATCCTGGGGGGACAGGGCCTTCTCCATCGCTGCTCCCACCCTCTGGAACTCACTACCTCACACCATCAGAGACTCCTCCTCACTCACCACATTCAAAACATCACTCAAGACCCACTTGTTCAACACTGCATTCAACATTTAACCCACAGCATTTAACCCCTGACTATCTCTTCCCCTTCTCCTTCCTTTTACTTTGATTATTTACCTGTTGATTTTTGTCTTTTTGCACTTGTTTTTTTTGTACTCTGTCAAAGCACCTTTGGGCTTCTTGAAAAGCACTATATAAAATAAATGTATTATTATTATTATTAATAAATCTCTGGATCGCACGTTGGTGTGGCAGAAGGAAGACCTAATTGTGCCACGGCTCGGAGAGTGCACCGAGGAAGGGAAAAAAGTCTCCAGGACTGGTGGACAAAAGTTTCCTGCCATCTTTTGTCGAATAGAAGATTGATGACAGTTTATCATCCCTGGATCTCTTCCTGCCATACCTTGTGCGTTTCGTATGGCTCGTCGCGTTTACACATGCGCACCGGTTCCATTTGCCAATACCGTGGAAACCTGTTTTGCTTTGTCCTGAAACTCTATTTTGATTATATATTATTGCTATTTTTCAGGCAGTTCTCTTGTTTTATTTTAAGAATGGTTATCTTTTCAAACCTTTTAATGAACATTTTTGTCACTTTAATTAAATATGTTGGGTAGGAGGGGTGGAGGAAGTTTTAAAAACAAGCCTAAATTAGTGTGTACTTTCAGGATTGAACATGAACAAGATAGGTTGGAATTTTTTTTCTTTTGATGTGCCATATTCTGTTACAGCGTCTGCGCTGCCAAAGCAGTTTCTTGGCAACGATTATGCTGGGTTTTTGCCATTGCCTTCCCAGCAGTAGTTCAGAGGTTAATTTGTTTGATGAATCGCACTTTGATGAATTACCGTGCCTGTGAAACAATGATAGTTTATAGCTGGGGCGGGATTCAAATCCAGACGAGACAGCTCAGAGGCGAATGTGCGCAGCTCGAGGCCATTCTGCAAGGCCATTTTTCAATTTGCTCCCCCTTAAGTTGAACATTTCATCGGTTTCTACGAAACTCCCATGGTGGAGTTTTTTTTTTCTTTTTCCTGGTCCTCAGTTCTCTTCAACTGCATTTGAAGACTTTGCCACCTTTTCAAAGAAACACCCATGGATGCTTTGCTTCAGATTTGGAACAGGAAAATGTCAGAGGTGGGTCAAATCTGGTGAATATGAAAGATTTTGAATCTCAGTCCTGCTGCTTTTGTAATTTGAATGTAAGAGTACGCTGGGATGTCCCAGGATAAAGCAAATTTCCTTGATTGACAGTTACACGCTATTTCTCTTGCTCTATCATATTTCCAATACGTGAGATTGTTTGCTATTATTGCACTTCCTTGTTGTAAATGTTTTCCTTCAGGATTTCAAAAATCAGGGGCTGGAAGGATAACTTAAAGTTAAGTGTGTTCCCCTTTAAGTTGTCACCCTGGTGTTTCGTGTGCAGGATGTGTCGTCCCTTGGATGGACGTTATGCAGGAGGATCTGTCTGCCAGCATTGGTAGTTGCTGGAGATTATAGATCCGACGATGTCTCTCACGAAGAGTAGGCAAGTTATCGCCAGCACCTTGGCCAAATTCTAGAGAGTCAAAGTTCAGGCCTGGCCAGTGAATAATTGGGGCTGTGAAAAGAGAATTTCCAAAAACCAAGGCCATAACTTTCCCAGCCAGCTCTGGCTTTTATTATGAAATTGCAATGTGCATTTAAAACGTGGGTGTTTCCAGTCCTTATTTCATATTGTGAAGTTGAGATAGAAATGGTGAACTCACATTTCATCCTCACCTAATACTTGGGCAAGGTCTGTTCCCAATGCCTCCATTTTCCTATCATCTATTCAGATTTGTTATTATTATCTCATCAGCATTCTGGGGACCCATCATTCGGACCAAAGCAATTGCATCAAGATATTTTCTATAGTAACACACACTCACCAAGCTGTATAGCCTGGGTTTGAATCCCGACTCAGCTATAAATTGTCAGCCTAGTGTTTCACAAGCAGGGTGAGTCATCATTGTGTGTGTGTTTACAACCCTCAGATGGTTGTAAAACTGGGCATCTGGTGTGCCAGCAATAGTTGGAGGATGTTAAAATCCGATAGTGTCCTTTTCAAAGAGGTGATCTGTTGCCAGCACCGTGAATAAATTACAAATTCCTGCCCTAGTCAAACGTCAAGCCAAGCCGAGCCAGCCAGTTTGTGAAAGACTTCAGCCAAGCCTTCAAGAACGGCGGAATA
The DNA here is from genome assembly GCF_964187855.1 of Myxine glutinosa. Lineage (NCBI taxonomy): Eukaryota > Metazoa > Chordata > Myxini > Myxiniformes > Myxinidae > Myxine > Myxine glutinosa. The sequence goes on along the minus strand of NC_136272.1, from coordinate 84,367,787 downwards.
ATTGTGGTCCTTAAAGACGATGCACATGAGTGGTTTTGATATACAGTATAGTGTTAGGCTCTATATGGGAATTTACAACCCACAAGACTTCAACCCACACAGTCTTGAGAGAAAAAAGGGCATAGGTAGAGTTTGCAAGCAGCAAATTTGATTGGTCGTGATGATGCAAAATGCTGCAATGTTTTGTCCAGGTACTGCTAAACAGAAGGTTTTTGAAAGTGCCCAAAAGGCAAGTGGTGTTCTTTTGCAATCAAATTTGATCAATTGCAATCAAATAAAGATTTTAAACATTGCAGGAATGTTTTTTTTTTTTCGGAAGTTTACCGCTGTTGATGCAACGTCTTTTACACCACCTTAGTTAACACGTTACATTATTAGCCCTCTGGTACCGAGAGTGCTGTGAGGTGTGGTGGCTCCATCTCTGACTTATTTCCAGTTGTTACTGGAGTTCAGCAGGGGTGTTTACTGGCTCCCACACTCTTCAGCGCTTGTATGGACTGGATTCAGGGGAGGATGTCACAGAGGCGGTGCATCGTTTAGGAGTGTCAAGATCTCTGACCTTGATTTCACAGATGCAGTCATCTTTGCGGAGACACTGGATATTCTTATGGGGGCCCTCCAGGCACTGAATGAGGAGGCGGAGCCGCTGGGATTACGGATTTCCTGGGTCAAAACAAAGATCCAGGCTTTCAAGGACATATTGGATGCTGCTGTCTGTCTTGTCTGTGCCTGTTTGTAGCGAAGATGTTGAAGTCACGAAGAGATTCACTTTCCTTGGTAGTGTTATTTATGTCTCCGCATGTTGTGAGCCAGAGGTTGATAGACGTCTGGGTCGGGCCTGGGAAGTGATGGATTCATTGGATCATGGGGGGTGGCGCTGTCGGTATTTATGCAGGACGAAAGGCAGAGTCTTTAAGTCCTTGGTGCTTCCAGTCTTGCTCTGCGGATGTGAGACTTGGAGCCTTACCAAGGGCCAGAGAGACTCAACTCCTTTGGAACCAAGTCTCTTCGGAGAATCCTTGGCTATCGCTGGTCGGACTTTGTGTCCAACGAGCGGTTGCCGAGAGAGACTCAGATGAGATTTGTTTCCTGTATGGTCCGTGAGTGTCAGCTGCGACTGTATGGATATGTGGCTCGTTTTCCAGATGCTGATCCAGCTCACCAGATACTCAGCTGGGGAGCCTCGTGAGTCGAGGAGGCCAACGGGCCGACCGCGTACCTCGTGGTTGCAGCAGGTTGATCGGTATCTCAAGAAGATAGAGATGTGCCAGGCATCATCATCATCATCAGACGGAGGCCCTTGGAAAATGGATGTGGTGATGCGCTACTCTGGCGCATGCTCCCATATCTGACCTGACCTGTCAGACTTGGTCAAAAACCAAAATGGGGGCTTATGGATTGGGTTTTGTCTGTCCATCCCCTTCACCTCACACCTAACTCGGCTTCACGCGGTTGAAACCAAAGCATTCAGGATCACTGGAATCTCCCGCGATGAAGCTGATTCTGAGGGCCTTTCTCTCTCTCACCGCAGGCAGGTAAGGTGGTCTTTGTCTTCTACAGACTCCTCCTCAGCCTTGCTCCCCCTGTTCTGTCTGCGCTCTGTCCCCCAAATATTCCTGCAGGACGCACAAGATCTGCCTGCAACCCTCTTCTGGTGAAATTGCCAAAATCAAGACTGTCTGCTCACCTTCACTCTTTCATTCCTCTTTTCTCCCACCTCTGGAAAAAAAACTCCCTCACTCTCTTCAATCCCACTCATCCCTCCAGGTCTTTAAAACAGCTGTTCACCTCCATCTATCTTCCCCCATCCAAAACCTTGATCTTTTCTACCCCTGTTAATTCACCCCAGATCCACTTTTCTGAAATAGCGACTTCTTTCCTGGAAGTCCTAGCAGTGTCCATGTGTTTTTTTTTTTACCTCTCCCACCCCCACGCCTCCTCAACCCAAGCCCTCTACCTTCCACAGATCTCCCGATATCCCTGCTCTCAAATGTTGTACTTGTGTGCTTCCCCCTCTCTTCCCCTGTCTCCCGCTCCCTTTATTTATTGGTATGTTTGAAGTGTCTGCATGTTTTCATGTTCAATGTGTTTGCTCTTACACGAGCCTCGACCTTGTATACAAAAAAAAAAACAGCAAAATTATTAAAACCACAGGGACTATGCCATTTAATCTTCTTTATGACTATCTTTATGCATAATGACTGCCTGTTTGGAGGCAGTCAAACAAAATTTAAAATTTTGGCCGACTGCCAGATAGGCAGACAGAGTAATTTTTTTTATCCCACTCCCTGCACATGAGCCAAAGTACAGTATGGTAAAACAACAGGTTTGTTTCCCAATTCGTGTTCAAAAATATAACATTCCGTTGAAATGAAGTTGTTCCTTAACCATTAACCGTCGTTTGTAGACGGACAAGGTGAACCAATTGCTTTACCTCGCTTTTTGCTTCGCGTGCGTGTCAACCACGGAAGGATATCAACCGAACACCTTGAAGCAGAACCCCTTAACTACCTGACTCCCGAACAAAGCTACTAATAGGAAAGGGAAAAAACAATCCAGTCGGACATTTTTGTAACGTCACTGCAAAGGTCTGCGTTGCACAGTAAGGAGGAATGTGTGTCACCAAAGGCAAATTCATTTAAATAAGCTTTAATAGCAGTAATTTACAATATATTCAAGACGAGAAGGTGGTAATGTACAAATAAAAGGTGTGCACATGCAGTTGTCAACCTGCCATTCTTTTTGTCCCCTTTGGCATCGTCACCATTTCAGGGCACATGAATCCCAAGGACTAAGAAATGCCGCTAGAACCAGAATCTCGAAGTAAACCCCTTTTAAGCCAAGTACATATTGAGACAGACATATGATTATAGCTATGAGCTCACTCCAGGAAATGTACAGCCTTGAACACGACAGCAAAATTGAAATACTGTATAAACATAAAAGCCTTAAGTAGATGCGAAATGTTGAAAAGCATTTACTGAACAACCGAGGCAAACGAATAGAAAGGGAACAAGTGGATAGAAATAGAAACAACAAAACTTACAGTATTTGGAAGATATTTCACCACCATAGCACACAGGTGTAGGAACTGTAACCGCACCACTTCTCATTGTCAGACCAACTCGACTCACATTTCACCATAATCTGTATAACACTATTCGGGAACTTATTGAGGTCTTTCGAATGAACTTTAACGACCAGGTGAGACTGCAATGAAAATGAAGCTGTAATTGCAAATATTTATATTCAAGATAAGTCACAAAAAAGTTCAGAAAGCTAAACAAACCAATAGATAGTATTGGGATGGAACTTTATATCAATGATGAAAGCCTCCAATGGGAGTCAGTTATTACGTTGCTCGGTGATGTAATGGGAGGTTGCTGTGGCTTTACTTACAAACAGCGAGACAATGGTGAAGTATACAAGGAGAAGAGTATGACAAGAGCATGTCGCTGATTGAACAGTGCTTAGGGCCCAAAAAGTTTCCAGTTCAATCTTCACGTTTATTTATTGACATGATCCTAATTTGTGACAATTATGATATCTCTGAGAGGGGTGATAGAGAGAGGTCTCCATCATGCAACATGAAGCCTTCAAATGCCATGTGGTAGACTATAATAAAGGGAATTCCTAAGTTACCTTTCCTATTTTGAATGTGAATAAAATGGTTCGCAGGATGGCCGAGAAGTACGCACACACTTGCCTCCAAGCTGTCTAGCCTGGATTCGAATCTCAACTCAGTTATAAACTGTCATCCCGGTGTTTCGCAGGCAGGGGAGGTTTTTGGCAGGCAGGGTTCCGTTCCTCAGATGGAGGTTAAACTGGGCGTCTGGTCTCCTGGCATTAGTTGATGGAAGTTAAATATCCCACTTAGCGAAGCGTAGGCAAGCTATCGCCAACACCCTGAACAAATTACAAATTCATTCCATAACTACTTAGTCGATCGAGTGTCAGGCCTGGCCAGCCGGTTCGTGAAAGACGTGGGCCAAAACAAAAAAAAAAAATTCAACCCCCAGCCAACCCCACAATAACTTGGGAATAATTGTGGCCGAGAAGAATAAAAAGAATGTCAAAAACAAAAAACCTAAGTACTAATCGACATGCAAAAGCATACAGTTGGCACCATCTTGTAGCCCAATTCAAAACATTCTTGTTTGCATTTTCTTTCAGGTGCCTCTCCAGTGTGTAGAGTAATCACCCAAAAATGTGTGACTGTGGACATGTTGCAGCGAACGTGGACTGAAATCGACTATCGGATGTTTTGAGAGCCACTAATGGTGCATATGCAGAAGTCCAATGACGTCAAGAAAAAACACCAAGTTGGGCTACAACATGATGCAAACTGCATGCTTGTACATCTGTTACTTTTTATTATCTACAGGGTGTTCTAAAAAGATCTGGCCAACTTTGATTGTTAATATATTTAGAAGAACAAATGATACGATACTCTGTTTTATATGATACAAAAACTCAGTTTTGTGCACACCATCAATACACTTCAATGTCAGCTCCGTTTGTCACACACAGGACATCAAGGTGGTACACAAGTTCTTGCCATGTTTGTCTCAGCATGTTTGCGTCCACCAGGTGTGCATGCAGCTGTGATCTGAGACCTAAGGTCCTGCAGGTTTGCCACTTCGGTGTTGTAGACATCTTTGACAAACCCCCACAGAAAAAAAAAATCATCAAGGGGGTGATTTCTGGTGATCGTGGGGGCTAGGCTGTTGGACCGTCTCGGCCAATCTAGAAACCTGGAAATTTTTCATTCAGGATGGCTCAAATGACGAAGGACCAATGAGGGGGAGCGCGGTCCTGTTAAAAAATGATATCGGGTTACAGGTCTTCAATCTGTGGGAAGGCGAATCCTTCCAACATGTTTATGTAAATTGTTGAGGTCACTGTATGCTCCGCAAAGAAAAACAGACCCACGAAGCGGTCATGGAGAAGGCCACAACATTGATTGTTGGACTATCACGTATGTGTTCAATGACCACGTGGGGATTTTCAGAGCCCCAGATCCTCACATTGTGCCGGTTGGCCATCCCCAATAAATGAAGGCAAGCTTCATCTGTGAAAGAAGAAGAAGAACCACCTTTAGAGGCCATTTTACCCCACAGAGCAGGGGTTGGCCTATTTCAGGCACCATGGTCCCCTTTTTGAAGCAGTTTTATGGCCGGATGCCCTTCCTGCCACCGACCCTGTTAGTCGCCTCTTGCGACACACAGGGAATTACCATTGAACTGTGGTACTCAATTTGCCAACCTCAGAAGGATGACAGGCTGAGTCAACCCCCCTGGTGTTAATTCAGCGATCGACCGGGATTCGAACCCAGGATCTTGGATCCCAAGTCAGCACCCAAACCGCTAAGCCAATACCAGGAACATGACCTTTTTCAAGTAATCTTCATCAACCCCCATGTGACTAAGCATTTCCAAGGCAAATGCCTTGTGTTTTCGTCTAATTTGGTTCGAGTTCCTGCAGAGTCTGCACCTTATAGGCACAAAGCTTCAGTCTTTTATGCAAATTCCTGTGTACAGTGGTGGTTGGTAGTCCCAGTTCTCTAGATGTGTCATTGATTTTCTGGGATTTTGTTGAAATGATTCATGGACTCGTTCAATGTCTGCTGCACTTGTGCTTGGTCGACCGGTACATTTCTGTTTCTGACAACTTCCAGTCTCCTTAAATCTCATGTATCACTCTGATACTAGTCTGCCATGGCAGATTCCTTCCATACCTTTTACGGATATTACGCTGAACTTGCGTGTCGGATCTTGTCTCTATGAACCATTTGACGCACTGAGCTTTCTCTTGTTGTCGCCATTTTCTTTTACAATAAACCACTAGACATGAAAATAAAGAAAACTTTTGAGTTTCTGTATCATTATAAAACAAAGGGTACCATTGTATAATTTGTTGTACTGAATACATTGACAACCAAAGTTGGCCAGGTCTTTTTGGAACACCATGTACATTAAAATAGGAAGGATAATTTAGGAACACCCTTTGTGTACATTATATATATACCAGAGTTTTTTTAAGTTTGAGAAATGACGGTGGTTTGGGAAAGATCAAACAGCAAAGGAAAGAAGACTGTGCGAGTAGCTGCGGTGAGGTAATAACGTATGTTCGCAAGGTTATGCTCAAACTGATTCACGATCACACTTACGAAAAGGAAGAAGAGCAGCAACAAACTACACTCGGTGACATTAAGGATTGAAAGACCTGTACATCACAAGGTCAGACGTTTGTATGGGGAATTTATTTCCAATCAGTTCACAGACTGCATGCTTTTATTTTCATTTATCACTACCTCATTCTTATACCACCCCCTCGTGTTCTGACACGCGGGGGCTGGTATTGCATTTTCAACATCACAATTCCTTTACTTCTCCATTCTGTCCCCAGGTCTGTGGTCTCGTACTCCTCCCTCAATCTTAAATCTTTCAAGAGTGCTGACAATCATCATCTCACATCCAGATTCCTGATCTCTCCTCCTTTTGCTGACCTCTTACTACTCTTCCACTCACCCTCCACTTTTCTTCCCTTCCATTCCTGACTGTGCGTTTCTTTTTCTCGTTCATCTTTGATTTTCTGTCAGTGAGTGCACCTTCTACACTGTCTTTTTCTCCTCCCTGAGCTGAAATTTCTTTACGAAAAGGAAAACACAGCTGATACGCGTTAGTAACGCTTTATATTTTACTCCAATAAAAACTTCGCCCCAAAACTTGACGATTAGAAATCGCCAAATTAGAAACTTATTTATTTTTATATGACCACAAATAAATTAAAGCAGGCGAAGTTGAGAAGACTTCATCATTGGATGCCGACAATATAATCAAAATGATACACTAGTTGCAATTTAATTAATTGTTACATTCTGGATATAGATTAATGAAGGAACAGCTTAATGTGAGGGATGACAATAAACAAGTGATTTCAGATTGAACCTGCAGGGTTAAGGATAATAGTCAAGGGTGTGCTTATGAAAAGACTTCAGCAATTACATTTCTCGTACAATGATCAAGGACTAAGAACAGGTTGGTTGAATGTAGTGCAGCCATTGGAAATGCAGAATGAACTTATGACTGAAACCTAATGCTCGACTATTGGATGAAGTTATTAATTTATGATCGATCACATGAAAAGAGCATGGCCAAGAAGGGGGAAGTGAAGCTTTTGTGAAGATGAGGATGTAAGAACATATTATAGACTATTTGTTGGACTAATTTGAGGTCTTCACCCAAATAGATTACCCATAAGCCCTGAGGTCTCTTGTAACGCACTGCCCATCATGTCCTCCCCAAACTGCTCCACATCAGCTCGATCGAGGATGACAAATTCCTCATCGTCCTGAGAACCCACTTTGGCAACATCACTTTCTGCAGTGTGTACGCTTGTGGCACTTTCTGTCACTTTTTGGTCATCACTTCCTGCTACGATAGTCGTGTGTGCTGCAAGACTGATGACATTACTTCTTTCTGCAGAAACGGGTTGCGAGGAAATTTCACTTTCTGCTTTCCTTAGGGGCTTCATGCAAACAAAACCAACATTCTTCACCATTTCACTTCTGTCCTCTACTTTAAAATCATCCACACTTTTCTCAGCCACAATGTCACTCTCAATGCCATGCTTTAAATGTGCACATTTAACCTGCTTCTTTTGAGTACTATCATCATCAACATCATCTTGCATCACTGATCCCAAACCCAAGGTCTCCATTGTATGGGCTTCCCGAGGGATCTTCGTCTTCAGTGTTTGAGGAGTTACGTCTACAGTGGCCTCTCTTTCTGCCAAATTGTCTGATTGAGGATATTCTGGCATGTCCTGCTGAGCGTTTCCATCTGTCTTGTTATCCGTAGTGTGTCTCTCCAAGTCTGAGAACAGAGGGTGAAGCAAAATTATGGTTACTTGTTTAATTACTGAAGATGCTAGAAGAATGCGAGCTTTCTGTACCTTCATACAACTCGATTGAAGGTGGCGGAGTATTTCCTCGTGATAATGAGAAGCCCTCGCTTTCCAAAAAGGATGCCTCCTCATCAGAGAGTTCGGAATCCGTGATGGCCAGTGCCAGTGCTGTTCGAGTCACATCCATCTAGCATAGGCACAGACAGCGCATTCTCATCTGGCTGATTGTTTGGAAGCACCCGAGTGCATAAATTATTTGCGAATGGATCCTTGGTTTCGTTATACATTGCCATGAACAAAGAAGAGAGACTTTGAAAAGAAGCCCCATGTATGCACACACCATAGTTAGGCCGTTTACCGGGAGAATCAAAAAAGTTGAGAATCGGGAAAAATCAAAAAATCAAATCAAAATCTTCACCGGTTCAGGTTCTATGTTTTGGAGCACTCTGGCTGACGGCAAAACATGGAATTGTAAATGAAAAATGTTTAGTGTACCAAACAAAGACCTAGGGGGTCACTATATGAATTTAACGACGTATAGATGTTGAACCCGTCAAATAAGGGAGAATGGGCCTGCAATCTGAGAAGAATGCAGCGTAAATTCTGTTTCCCGTTTTCTCTACTGACAGATGAACGTGCTACGCCAAATGCACTTTACAGCTTTGCCTCTTTACCACCTGTATGAACCCCATTGCCTACACTGTTCCTTGGATCTAAAAAACCACCTTTAGAGGCCATTTTTCCCCGCAAAGCGGGGGTTGGCCTTTTTCGGGAACCGTGGCTGTTGTTGTTTTTCGGTCCCCTATTTGAAGCAATGTTTTACGGCCGGATGCCCTTCCTGACGCCAACCCTTTTTGCCGCCTTTAACGACAAACAGGGAATTACCAGTGAACTGGTACTCAATTAGCCGACCTCGGAAGGATGACAGGCTGAGTCAACCCCCCTGGCGTTAATTCAGCGATCGACCGGGATTCGAACCCAGGATCCTTGGATCCTAAGCCGGCACCCTAGCCGCTAGCCCAACACCAGGGATCCTTGGATCTAAGAGCATGTGATTTTGACTTGCCCTCCGTCAACATCAAATAAAAGGTTGCATCGGGATCAGAAGAACCACAACCACTGTGCTGCATGACCTTGAGTACAACCACCAAAGTAGTTATACCAGACTCGGTGTAATAGTTAAGAGCGTCCGCCCTGAGTCTGGGAGGTCGGCGGTTCAAACCACGGCCGAGTCATACCAAAGACTTTAAAAACGGTATGTGCTGTTTCCTTGCTTGACATTCAGCATTTAAAAAGGATAGAGCACAGACAAACGGCCATAGGTTTGCATCCATGGGGAGAAGGAAATTTATCCTCAAGAAATGAGCCGCTGAGTGTGGCGAGACAGGTTGTGCCATGGCTGTGACGTCGTCAGTACGCAGTGTGAGTGCCCCGGTAAGTGATGGCACTTCCCCCAAACTCAGTGGCTGTTTTTGGCTCATCTAACAGTCCTGTGTTGTGTCTTGTGTATTCGTCTGTATGTCCATTCATGTGAGGTACATGTGCGGTGTGTGTGTGGTGTGTGAGATGTGTGAGATGTGTGAGATGTGTGAGATGTGTGAGATGTGTGAGGGTGTGTGTGTGATGCGTGTGTAGGCGTGTGTTAGCTCTATTACAAGCTGTGCCATTTTAAAACGCTTGTTTAAATTTTAAAAATTTGCATAAACTTTTTTAAAAATTACTTTTTTGTTGGTGGCAACTAGCAAGCACTGACAATCAACAAAACGTCACACACTGATGCCCATTGCTTTTTCACTAGACAGACAAAACGATCAGTTGTAATTTCAATAATTACCTTGCCACAAAATGCTGAAAGCTCTTCTCCACTGTCACTATCTGTATCTGTGTCTGCAGAACCACCACCCTCGTGTTCGGACACTCGAAGTCGACCTGAAAGTAGGATGAAAAGGAATCGGGGAAAGACTGTTGTGAACATATTGCATTTTAAACATCACAATTCCTTTATTTCTCCATTCTCTCCCCAGGTCTATTGTCTCGTAATCCTCCCTCAATCTTAAATCTTTCAAGAGTGCTGACAATCATAATCTCACATCCAGATTCCTGATCTCTCCTCCTTTTGCTGACCTCTTACTACCCCTCCACTCACCCTCCACTTTTCTTCCCTTCCATTCCTGACAGTCTGTGCGTTTCTTTTTCTCGTTAATCTTTGATTTTCAGTCAGTGAGTGCACCTTCTACACTCTGTCTTTTTCTCCTCCATGAGCTGAAATTTCTTTATGAAAAGGCAAACACAGCTGATACATACTGCCTTTCAGAAGAAAGAAAAAATTTTTTTGCTACCTCTGCCACTGAAGATGGATGGTTATGTATTCACCCATGTTTGTCTGTGAGCAGGATATCTCAAAAAGCAGCATTAGGAGGCGTGCCAGGCTCCGCCGAGGAGGCGCGCCAGGCTCCGCCGAGGAGGCGCGCCAGGTTCCGCCGGGGAGGCGCGCCAGGCTCCGCCGAGGAGGCGCGCCAGGCTCCGCCGAGGAGGCGCGCCAGGCTCCGCCGAGGAGGCGCGCCAGGCTCCGTCGAGGTGGCGTGCCAGGTTCCGTCGAGGATACGATATTTTACACTTCGCATCATTATGCATTTTTATGCAGTACGGTACTGTGTTACATAAATATGTATCATAATTCGCCTGCCCTTCGCCTGCCCGGCTCCTCCACTGTTTCCTCAGGCCCGCTCCCGTTGTTTGCGGCGGTGGCTGTTTGCCGCTGTGGTCTTGATTAGCGGCTGCAGTCGTTTGCCGCTGCGTTTGCCGCTTTGCCTCCTCGACCTTGGCCTCGTACTCGTCCCTTCGCTCCTGCCTGGCATGGCTCTGAGGTACTCCGCCGCAGGGCTTCTTCTGCTCGGTACCCGCTCCACCCCATCACGCATCTCTGCCATTAAATCAAATGGACTCCTCCGACGACCCAGGTACATTCACCGTGGCTCCGGTCGTAAGTTCGTTTATTTGCAATCAGGTCACTCCATCCCCGTCCTCTGGTCGGCTCAGCGCACTCTCACTCTTCATCCCAGCGCACCTGGTCACAGCAACGCACACGATCGCACCTCCTGCCTACGAACCCTGGCTAAATCACCTGAATTCATCCCTGCTGTTCAAAACAACATCAAGCTCACCCTGTTCAACACCCGGTCCCTCAACAACAAATGCCTCATCCTGAACGAATACATCCTGGATAACAAACTGGACTTTCTCTGTCTCACCGAAACCTGGCAACAACCTCTGGACTACTACACACTTAACCTCACCACACCCAATGGATATTCCTACGTCAATAAACCACGCTCGGAGGGCCGAGGTGGTGGAATTGCCGTTATCCACCGTCAAGACATCAAGACCAACCTCATCTCCATCTCATCTGCTCCATCATTTGAACACCTGGCTTTAAAACTCTCTGGTCGCACGCAGTCAGTCATGGCTGTCGTCTACCGCCCTCCCAAACCACACCCATCATTCCTGTCTGACTTCTCCTACTTTCTGACCCAGCTATGTTCCCTCTCCCCCTCAATCCTCCTCCTTGGTGATTTCAATATGCACATGGACTCCACTGACTCCACAATAACCACTGACTTCACTGATTTACTCACCTGCTTTAACCTCACTCAACATGTCGACTTTCCTACCCATATCCGTGGTCACATTTTGGACCTTGTCTGCTCCACTGGATTAAATTTGCACCATCTCTATGGCTCCGACCTCACCCTCTCTGACCACTTAGCCATCACTCTGACCATCAACATCCCCGCCCCAACACCAAGGCATTATCGCACAATCAACTTCCGTAAGCTAAACGCTCTTTCACCTACCTCATTCTCATCCACCCTCTCTGAAAAAATGTCCACTTCTCCCTTCATTGACCTCCACACCCCTTCCGACCTCACTGACTACTACAACCACACTCTCTCCTCCTGCCTTGACCAGCTTGCGCCTGTAAAAACCAAAACAGTTTCTTTCACCCATTCTGCTCCCTGGTTTACCCCTGAACTCCACCTGATGAAAACTCGTGCTCGCCAACTTGAAAGACTCCGCAATAAAACGGGTCTCACAGTTCACTCCCAAGCCTACAAGGACCACCTACAACACTACAAAGATGCCCTCTCCCGCGCCCGCTCTGCCTACTATCAAATTATCCACTCTGGCTCCGGAAACCCAAAAGCACTCTTCTCGACAATAAACAAACTCCTCCGCCCCCTGAACACCACCACCCAGTCATTCACAGTAGACAACTGCATCTCCTTCCTCTCTTTCTTCCAACGCAAAATTGACAACATCTACAACAGCTTGACCACCGCCGCACCCGCTCCCCCTCCAACCACCTGCCCCCCCTTGTCCTGCCATCCCCTGTCTCGGTTCTCCCCAATCTCCCCTACTGACCTCTCTGAACTCCTCATAGGAATGAAAACTGCCACCTGCACTCTTGACCCCATCCCCTCCAGCTTTGTCAAAGCCTCCCTCCCTGCTCTCTCTCCACTTATCATTGCAACAATAAACTCCTCCCTGTCTACAGGCATCGTCCCACCTTCCCTCAAAATTGCTGCTGTTACCCCCATTCTAAAAAAACCTGGTCTAAACCCTGACACCCTAAACAACTTCAGACCCATCTCCAACCTACCCTTTCTGTCAAAAGTTTTGGAACGTGCTGTAGCCACTCAACTCAAACATCATCTCTCTGCCAATAACCTGTATGAAACATTCCAATCCGGATTCCGGTCCAACCACATTACTGAAACTGCTCTCCTCAAAATCACCAATGACCTTCTCCTCTCCTCTGACGCTGGCAACCTCAGCATTCTCGTCCTCCTCGACCTCAGTGCTGCCTTTGACACCATCGATCACACTATCCTCCTCACCCGACTTGAATCCACCTTTAACGTTACCGGCACTGCCCTCTCTTGGATTAAATCATACATCTCTGACAGATGCCAGTTCATCTCCATCAATAACTGCAAATCCCCCACTGCTCCCCTCCCCCAAGGTGTCCCCCAAGGTTCAGTTCTTGGCCCCCTCCTCTTCATCCTTTACCTGTCCCCGCTCGGTCACTTAATCCGCCGTCATGGTCTCCAATTCCACTGCTTCGCCGATGACATCCAGCTTTTCATCTCCACCAAGTCCGTCTCCACCGACACCCACTCTATCCTGACAAACTGCATCACTGAAATAAAATCCTGGCTTCAAATCAACTTCCTCAAGCTTAACTGTGATAAATCTGAAATAATCATCATTGGCCCAAAAACGCTCACAAAATCCACCCATAACTTTGCCCTCAACATCGACGGTATCCCAGTATCCACCTCCCCTCACATCCGGAATCTTGGCGTCATCTTTGACCAAACCCTTTCCTTCGACAAATACACTAAACAGATCACAAAGTCAGCCTTCTTTCACCTGAAAAACATTGCCCGTCTCCGCTCATCCCTCTCCTCCACGGCTGCAGAAACCCTCATCCACGCCTTCATCACCTCCCGTCTGGACTACTGCAATAGCCTCCTCTATGGTTCACCCTCAAAAATCACCAATAAACTCCAATACATTCAGAACTCCGCTGCCCGTCTACTCACCCATTCCCGGACCCGTGACCACATCACCCCCGTCCTTTACAAGCTTCACTGGCTCCCCATCCCCCAGAGAATCCAGTACAAAATCCTCCTCTTGACATACAAAGCCCTCCATAACCTGGCCCCATCCTACCTGGCTGACCTCCTCTCCAGACACACTCCCACCCGCAACCTCCGCTCTGCTGGTACCAACATCCTGACCCCCTCCGTCCGGACCAAATTCAGATCCTGGGGGGACAGGGCCTTCTCCATCGCTGCTCCCTCCCTCTGGAACTCACTACCTCACACCATCAGAGACTCCTCCTCACTCACCACATTCAAAACATCACTAAAGACCCACCTGTTCAACACTGCATTCAACATTCAACCCACAGCATTTAACCCCTGACTATCTCTTCTCCTTCTCCCTCCTTTTGCTTTAAATATTTCCCTATTGATTCTTGTCTTTTTGCAATTGTTGTTTTCATGTATTGTTATGCATTATGTTTGCCACTCTGTCAAAGCGCCTTTGGGCTTCTGGAAAAGCGCTATACAAAATAAATGAATTATTATTATTATTATAATTCGAAGTATTAATCGTTATGCTTATGCATGCACCTTACATGCATGCATTTTCTCTTGCCCCACCTGTCGGTGTGTACATTGTCTCAAATGGACCAAGTTTCTAGGATATAGTGTTTCACTGTTTGTTACATCGGCTGCCCTTTCCCGAGCCTGAATTTTTTGCATCTCCAGAATTTATTGTACAATTTTTAGTAATTTGCAAGAATATGTCTTCACATAATAGATGCTAGTAATACAAGGTGACAAAACGTGCGGGACGTATAGGCAGGGGGTAAAATTATGGGGAACATGCACACTTACGTCGGTGTGACTGCGACAGACCCTGGCCTCTCATGCTGTAATCCAGCTTCATGAGCACGGGTTCAATGCGCGTGTACATCTTCTGCATCAGTTCGTGATACACGACCATTGGCCAGAGTAACACACTGAGTACTGTACACACAATCAAAATCCATAAGATAACCCAATACAACCTGAGCTATGATCCAGGGAATTATGGAGAGAAACAAAACTAAAAACACTCTGGTATGTATAATTTCTCACGTAATTTCACTTCTGAAGATTTCACCACAAAACCTTTTCAACAATAAATTGAGAAACATGGTAGTGACTCTTGCTAAGTTATTCCAAGAATGCAATGCAGGCAAAACAATGCAAGGAAGAAGAAATCCTTCAACATTGTGACTCTATGGTATTGATACAGGAACTGCCAAAGGGAAGCTCTTCCACAAGCCTCGACTATGTAAGCAAATAAAAAAGGGGAAGAGTGAGGTTCTGCTACAGCTTTTCCAGTGGGTTCAGCACTTTTCAAATTCTTACAGATCGAAAAGGTTCACAAAGGCATGTTGTTCAATAATTATTGAAGACCAATGGAGCAGAAAAGTGGGGGAATTCCGCAAAAGTCTTCTTTTAAATGAATCAGGGCCTAGGTGAATCATAATTGCTTCCTGTTTGTTGAAAAAATGTTTAAAAAAAAAAACATGTTTGTGAATTTGTGAATTTTGACACTCACCAATTATGTAGCTGATCATAATGCCAGGAACATAGTGGCCCAAGACAGCCAACCCTGTGCAGGTCGCGCACACTCGCAGGCAGAACTGGAAGGGAACCAATAAAACAGGTACACACAGCAATGAGTAGTAAGTAGTACATGTTAGAGCATGTATTGATAAAAATGTTTGTGTGGACCAATGATGAAAAGCGACTGTTAGTCAAATGGACATACTTTCCCAGGATGCAGCGTTCTGTAGGCGACAAGCTCACGATTGTACAAGGTCAGACTTTCCCAAGCCTCCGCAAGGTAAGAGCAAAGCTCTTCAAGACTCAAGAGACAGCCGGCTTTCGTTGTTTCCGTTTCACTGGGGGCCAGCAAGCATAACAGCACTCGGCATACTCAATCAGTTTGTTACATTATGACACAACGTTCATTATGTCTAACTTTGATAATAAAAATTTAAATAACTTCCTGTTGTCCTTCAAAGGAAACTATCGGATTTATTGATTTCAATCAACCCAGGCAATTTAAACAGTGGAATGAAGGACTCTGTCAAACATTCCTGCATGAAATACAATGGCATGGAAATGGGGGTTAAGTTTCTGCCTTGGGAATTTAACAGAGATTTGTTGAAACAAAATTTAACAAAGAAAGAGCAAATTAGAGGACAAATGTTTTGGTGGAAATTGATAATATAAATCCTACTTGATTATTTTTTTTATTTTTATTTACTCTTGTTATGAAACAATCACCAGCCATTATGTCGCTGCCACAGAAATGGTATCTGCAAGAAGTGGGTGTTTTTAGATATAAACAAAAACCTCTCCACTAATCAATTTTACAATCATCAATTACCAGGCAAGAACGTTTCCATTTCTGGTTTCCTGGTCATGGTCGCTTCTTTTGGACCTCAGAGCAATTTGCTTCCAAAAAGCTGAGTAATCGTTCTGTATTCATCTGTGCTGCGATATACAGGTATTCCTCTATTTACGTCCAGGATAAGTTCCTGGAAAGCAGGGTGTAAAAAGAAAAGGCATAAGCCGAATGTGGTTTTCCCCATTAATTTAAATGTAAATATTAAAGGTGTTAAATGGCGTTAAACCGAATATTGCAGGCATAAATTGAAGTGTTCCCTAATTCCTCCATGGCGTTAAACCAAAAATGCATAAAATGAATGGGTGTAAAATAGAGGAATGCCAGTATTTTATGTTCTCTGTGTCTTTTGTTCTTCACTAGGGCGTGCCCGTACGTGGGTGCAAAAAAACATGCGTGCAAACAACAACAACAAAAAAAAAACTTTGAAACCACGTGGCAGTAACGACCACAGAACCCCCCCCTCTATTTACATGAAATGGTTTGGTCCATTCGCAAAGCCAAAGCGAACGGCTTGCGAGTACGGTAGAACCCCCCCCCTCTATTTACATGAAATGGTTTGGTCCATTCGCAAAGCCAAAGCGAACGGCTTGCGAGTACGGTGACCATACCTTGGGAACCACTTGTCCGATTAATTTCAAACCTTGAAAAGGCACATCCTCGGGTCCCCAGCAATATACCTGGCAAGTTTCAAGTCTATCGGACCCGTGGTTGTCGAGAAACAGCGGTCACAGACAAACACACAGACACACACACATACACACACACATACACACAGAGATTACTGGAATTATAGATAGATATCAAGTGGTCATTCCTGTCTATTTTTTCGAGCTCCTGTGTCTCAGGTTGGGCCTACAAGTTATTTTTACAAAGTAGCCCATATAGCAATGCTGTCTAGAACAACGTTTGTCTGTCCGTCTGGTGTATGTATGTATGTATGTATGTATGTATGTATGTATGTATGTATGTATGTATGTATGTATGTATGTATGTATGTATGTATGTATTCCCTTCTACTGGCATTTTGCGGGTTTATTCCCTTTATAATACGTTTTCTCTGCAACCGTTGGGTCCGATTGAGGCAAACTTTTCACCATAGGCATGCCTCCTCCGATATAATTTTTGAATGACAACGATGACATCATAGGTCACGTGGCATGGGCGCCATCTTGGAAAAACCGAAAAACTTTGCACCTCGACATCTCTGAAACCGCTTCATGGAAAGAACGGAAAGGTGTCTCATTGTAAAGTACTCCACTACCCATGGGGAATAACATGTTAATGATGATATCAAAGGTGCCATTAGCAAAAGCAAAGGTGTCAAAAATCAACAAGTAGAATGCTTGATCTGATCAGTATGAAATTTCTTGAGCGTGATCTACGGATAAATTGGTCGGGGAAAGAAAATGGCAACATCATCGGTCATGTGGTTCGGCAGCCATATCTTTCCGGCGTATCCCGTAGGCCGTAGGGCAATGCCGTCTGAACTGTGTTTGGCTGTCCGTCTGGTGTATGCATGCCCCATGCAAACGTCCACCAATCAGAGCTGAAGATATGCTCACATGACAGGGGGACAGCAGATCCTCCATTCAGTAGATTCAAGCCCAGCTACGCCGTTGTTCGATTATTCATCTTGTTTTCTAACCGTTACACATACCGACTCGCCATGTCTCCATCATCTCTGTACCATTATTCACCACACTCACTTTAATTCCTTCCTTATAGGCCGCAAGCTGAGATGTGAAAATGTGCCAAAAATGAGTTTCATTCCGAACTCGGGGGACTACTTTTCTACATGTTTTTTTGATAGCTGACATCTGTTAAAAGGCCAAACCTCTGTTAAAAGTTTAACTATGAAATCCTGTCCGTTATCTCAAATGAGGATGTCAAAATATGTCATGTGGAGTCAAAAAGGGCCATTTATAGCCTTGATGCAAACTTCACTGTGCTGAATTTTCCACACAAAATATAATATGGGTTCAGAATTCCAGGCAGTCATAGACCTCCCTTGGTAATAACAGCCAACCGATTTCGAAGGCCATTTAGTCGTGTGTAATTGATATAGTGAAATTGATACCTATGTCAAAAATATTGCAACAAATTGTAAATTTATCTAACTTTGAGCCAGACTATTTCCATAACTATTTGAGATAGACGTTCAATAATTGGTGGACCCATAGTACGACAGCAAAGCTACTTCAGTTGAAAGTTTGGTGCCTGGCACTTGAGAGATGAGGTTAGGGGTTCATCAGCAAAAATGGTTCCTGGGATTATTGGAACTGGGTCCTTAGCTGGGTAGAGTTAGGCTAGGGTTGTCCAATACTCTCTTCACTTATCAAGTGGCGAATCGGCCACAGACACGTGGGCGAATTGATTTTCTTCAAAAGTTGTATTTTTTTATATTTATATTTTTTGTGTTGGTGCATTAGTCATCAGATGGCACTAGCTGCAGATATCAGTGATCTATCTGACAATCACACATTTTATATATTCAAATCTAAAATAAACTTCTATGCTGCATTAGCAGCTGCAGAATTTAAAAGTTTCTTTCATCATCTGAGCTGGTGACTTTGGCTTCGCTACAAAGCAGCATGGATTCTGGTTCGAAAAAAAAGCGTTTTCAGATGGAGAATTGGTGAAATAAATCATCTGTACAACTATGGGAACTTTGCTGGAAAATTATGAACCAGAGACAAAAAAAAAAACTACATCATGCAGAAGATTCCACATCTACAACTGAGTCACCAGCCGATTGCTCGTCAATTGGAAGATTTGTCAAAAAATCTTGAATCAACTGTGTGCTCATTTGAAGACCTGTGTGTCTTTCCACCGGCTTTGGCAGAGTCATGTGACATCCAAGACACTGCACAGCTCGGCACACATTTGTTTTGTATCCAAATACATGGAGATTCACAAAGAAATGCTGGCAATCTGTGGGCTGAAAGGCCGCACTTGTGGCATCGATATTCTTCATGCTTTGAACGGTGTTATAGAAAAATTTGAATTGGATTTGAAGAAGTTAGCTTCATTTACGACGTATGGTGTACCTGCATTGATTGGACGGAAATCTTGATTTGTCTGGCTGCTGAAGCAGCATCTGACTGCGCTTGGCCTTAATGGCAATGATTTGGCATCATATCACTGAATTTTGCACAGAGAAAATATTTGCCAGGGAAGAAATGCTAGAAGGTTTGATAGACATGGTTGTCAAAATCGTCAATTTTATTCGTGGTGGTGCTCTGAGCTATCGACAATTTATGGAAATGTTGAAACAAGCAGTCAGATATCACTGGAATCATCTACTTTGTGAATGTGCCGAGTCGTAGAAAGGTCTTGCAATTATTTGCTGCCTTGCTTACACCAATCCGAGACTTTGTTGCCAAGAAAGAAAAGATGGCAATTTACTCTGATTGAGGATGAAGCGTGGCAATGTGACTTGCGTTTTCTGACTAACATCAGCACCTTCTTGAATGAACTGAACCTGAAAATTCAGGGGAAGGGCAAATTGATTTGGCACAGTATGTGTGAGAATTTCAGTCAAAACAAACTTTTTGCAGCACACATGAAGAGTCTGGAATTAAAAGCACTTTCTAAATCTGCAGCAGTACGCGGAAGATGCTGATTTTAACCCACAGCGCAATGTAAAGTGAATGGAGAATCTTATCAGTAAATTTGAAAAATACTTTTCCGATTTTAAAAGTTTCTAGCTCACCTTTCATTCAGGCAATATCCATTTCATTTTGACATTTGTAATTCTCAAGATCTCGCATATATTTTGTATCACATGGTGAATATATGTGGTGACATGAGCACTACAAATTTGGCAAGCATCAATATCCTATTGGACACCGAGAACGAAGCAGAATCTCTGGTTGGAAGGTTCTGTATCATGTGTTTGATGAATTATGGCCTAAAAACAAGTCTTCAACTATTTTGGAAAAGCTTGGACATAAAAAGAGCACAAAAACAGCATCCAATGATCCAATTTTGAAGGTCTTTGTGAAGGTTTATCTGAGATAATTATGGAGATATCCTCTGATCTCCTCCGAATGTCAAGGATCTGATCTCTGATTCCCTGGAAAATCCTGCCTATCTCTTTGCTGATGATTCTACTCTCTCCTGTGTCATTTGTCATCCTTCAGGCAGGTAGGTGGCAGGTAGGCAGCAGCTTCTTCCCTCTCTACAGACTTTGCTTGAATCAGGAGCTGGTCCAACATTTAGAATATGTCTTTTAACACTGAGAAATCCCACACACTCCTCCTGTCTCTCAGAAAAGGATCAAGTGGAAAACCCTCACGTCTAGTTCTAAAAAAAACAAAACAGAAGCACTTGAAAACGTTTAGTCACTCTCACTATCAGTCATGATCTTTCTTTGGCAGACCATATTTTTCAAGATGGCCACCAAAGCCAAGGTCACCAAGCTCACCAGGCTCAAGTCACAAAGCTCACCAAGCTTGACTTGACTGTTAGCGGTTAGGGTGCCGGCTTGGGATCCTAGGATCCTGGGTTCGAATCCCGGTCGATCGCTGAATTAACGCCAGGGGGGTTGATTCAGCCTGTCATCCTTCCGAGGTCGGCAAATTGAGTACCAGCTTGCTGGGATGAATGATCACGGTGTGCACCCCGAATCAGAATAGGCACACTGTATCCCTGCGCATCGTAAGAGCGTGACCAAGGGTTGGCGTCAGGAAGGGCATCCGGCCATAAAAACATTGCCTCAAACAGGGAATCATGATTGTCATGGGGCCCGCAAGGCTAACCCCCGCTCTGGTGGGGAAAAATGGCCTTAAAACGATCATTCATTCATTCATTCACCAAAGCCAGCTGCTGACTGGGCATCATCCATCATGCAATGTCTTTCCTTGGACAATCTGAAATTCTGATCACCTGCAAGGCCTTTATTTGCAGCTTCATGGGGTACTGCTCCTTCCTTTAGGCTGGCACCCATGGCCTCATGCATTGGCCTTCTTGATAACGTGGAATGAAAGGCTCTCAAAATCATTGGGATTTCTTGGGATGAAGCCGAGCGTCTTGACTGTTACTCTAATCACAGACAGGTTGGTGGCCTCTCTGTATTCTACCGCCTCCTTTTGGTCTTGCATCCTCTGTCCCTCCCAGGTTTCTGCATGGGTGCACATGGGTTCTTGTTTCTGCATGGGTTCTTGTTGAACTCCCCAAATCCAGGGCTCACTGCTCACTTCCACTAATTTATTCCTCTTTTCTCTCACCTATGGAACCAACTTCCCCAGTCTGTCCAGTCCCATTCTTCACCCCAGGACTTAAAGACAGCTGTTCACCATTACCTCAGAATACCCCCATCCATAGTCACAACCTCTTCCACCACAAATTACCCCATTCCGAAGCATGCCCCTTTTCAAGGTTACCGTGCTCCCTCACCTCTTGTTGTTTGTTGTCGGTTGATTTGTTCCTTTTTTATTTCATCCCCACCTTTCCCATTCCTCCTCTTCTTGTGTTTCATTCAGCATGTGTGCAGCTCGTTGACTCCCATGTGTCCTTATCCTCTTCCTCTTACGATTGCTCTCACTCTCACCTCTACTCTGCTGTTGGTGTTATTCCCTTTCCATTCTGCTCGAGCTAGCTCTGCCCCAAACCTCGATCATGTAAAGAAAAAAAGCAGAAGCTAAAAACCAAAAACAAACCTTCATCCACTAATTGGCAGAGGTCCAACATGCCTGGGTTTACAAACACAGCATATTACCCAGAATTTGAAATTCCCAAACGTGCACCTTGACAGACTGTAAACCTTACAACTTCGTCACTATTTTCAATGCTGTACTGTCTGTCACATCTTTGTACAAAAAATATATTTTCACGAAATGTATGCCTTTAGTAAATGCCATTCAAGTTGTAAAGTCAGGTCACCAATGTATAAATCGCAAATTAATTAAGATTCAGGTGTACGGCCAATTGGCCTATCAATCATATTTGATATCGAAATCAACATGCTCATTCCTATTGTGGATGGAATCAACAGAACGTTAATTAAAGAATGCAAAGCATGGGAAGCAAGGAGAAGCTAACATTTTGAATGTTAACCCTTTGTCCGAGCAAAAAAGGTTTCGGCCTCCAAATTTAAAAAAAATAAAATTAAACCTTTTTTGCTCCAGCGAAGGCTTCTGCTTGTTTCTCATGGTGGTTGGTATACCTTGATCAAAGATCTGCTTATCTGCTATCCATCATTATACTTGTCTGCAAACGCACACACACATCTTCACGAAGACTGCTTTTCCATTCTCATTCCCACTATACTCATAAATATGCAGTACAGCTAAATCAACAGACAATTATTCAGAATACCAGCATCTGTCCTAATCTCATTCAAAGTTAGCTTTGGGATCTTAAACGAATAAATGTCTTTCCAATGCTTTATTAGGAGGCATCACACCCACTTGACACACCCCTTTCAATGGAATCTCACCAATGTATTGTCATTAAGGCAAACACCACTTTCTGTGTGTGATTCAGTATTTACTTTCGCTGACTATTTTATAATATCCAACCTAATATTTTATAATATTACAAACAATAAAATATTTCTGGAGGATCTAAAAATACACCAAACTTCATAGAAAAAGCCAACCAATGGCCATGAGAGCAGGACCGCAAGCCATGACCAATGGGCCCATCAAAATGTACAATAGGCATACTCATGAAAAATTTCTAACTTTGCTTTGTCTGGAAACGAACCATATCTGCTGGTTTATGAGACTGACATTAACCACATTGACCCCCCCCCCCCCCCCCTCAACCCCAACCTATGCTGATCTAAAAAAACTTAAAAAAACAAAAAACTCTGCCAAGGCCACTTTTACAAAATAAACATTTTTTTCTTATTATTTAATGATGATGATATGTGTGTGTATGTGTATATATATATATATATATATATATATATATATATATATATATATATATATATATATATATATATATATATATATATATATATATATATATAATTTTTTAATTATTAGAATGACAGGAAGAAGAGGAAGCAGGACTGGAAACACCGCTGCAAAACACATAAACCCACAAATAAACACATACTTTGCAAATTTTATATATAATGACAAATGAAGAAATTTATAAATATACTAGCCGAAAGCACAGTACCTGGCGTTGACCGGGTTCTTTTTGAATGAATTTATTACTATAATTCAGCTTTTATTCACGGCCGTAGAAGATTGACTACTGTAATTCAGCTCGGCATTTAATTGCGAAATGGGCCCAGCCTGGCCGAGGTGGCCTCGACCGGCCTCGCCACCGAGCCTATAACCTTCCCGGGGCCCGTCCCGACATTTTTTTGTTTTAGAGGTTTCCTCCTATCTTTCACCGTTCAGGAGATTAGCACGTGCAGACAAACAAACAAACAAACAAACAAAAACTTTATTTTATATAAATATATATAAAAGTGTAATTTGCAAGACAGTCAGAATTTGGCAGGAGGGATCCACATGGTACTGGGAGATGTTTAACTCACATTGTTTATTAACACGAGATCATAAACTAACTGTTACACTCATCCGTCAGTGTTTTCTATCAATCTGTTTATTTTACCTCTCCTTAAACCCAAAAGATATATGCCCTATCTTACCTTGTCTTTTATCTGCCCCTTTTAAACCCTAACCAATTACACCACACAATCAAAGCATAGTTTTTTTTTTGTTTGTTTGTTTTTTAACAATAGCACTATGGTAAACATGCACTCCAAGTCCTGCTTCCTCTTCCTCCCGTCCATAAGGATGGGCTCTTTTCCAACTAGAATTTTCTAAACACCATGGTGAGGATACGTCAAATCTTGAGCCTGATGCCACAAAAGCCTAATCTCCAACAGACAATCATTTATACTGGGTAAAGTGAAGAAGGTGGCAAATGTGGTAAGTGTAGGCTAGTTTGAATGAATGAATGAATGATCGTTTTAAAGCCATTTTCCCCGCTAGAGCAGGGGTTAGCCTTGCGGGCCCCATGACAATCATGGTTCCCTGTTTTGAGGCAATGTTTTTATGGCCGGATGCTCTTCCTGACGCCAGCCCTTGGTCGCCTCTTACGATGCGCAGGGATACGGTGTAACTATTCTAAACCGGGGTACACACCGGGATCATTCATCCCAGCAAGCTGGTACTCAATTTGCCGACCTCGGAAGGATGACAGGCTGAGTCAACCCCCCTGGCGTTAATTCAGCGATCGACCGGGATTCGAAGCCAGGATCCTAGGATCCCAAGCCGGCACACTAACCGCTAAGCCAACACCAGGCTTTGTTTGTTTGATACCAGTTTGATAAACTTGATACCAGTTTGAAACAACACCAGTTTGATAAAGTAAAATTGAATTTTTGTTTTTCATTGTTTACCAGCAATTGCAGTGTACGTATCTTGCCATTTCCTGCCATTACATAAGGAATTAAAATTTCAATTTGAGGAAGGACTTCTTGCTGCATAATGTTTAACTTTGCATTTTTTCAGCATGGAAAATATGTGGGTAGTAGATAATATTGTATCCCGCGTCAATAAGCATTTTACACCTCATTAAAAAAATATTATTGTACACCGAGAAATCAAAATTGATGTAGAAAGTGAAGCTTACCCATCTCCATGTTCATTCTCTTGCGCTGGAACAGAAACAAGGAAAAACTACATCACTTTCAAGCAACATGCACCAGCTAACTATACTACCCAAGGAATGCATTTTACTTTCGTATATGTCGGCATGATCGGAGAAGAAAAGTCAAATTACCATGTCGGGAAGACTTATGCTCCACACAACAAGACCTACAATACTCATGTACCATAACTAATACGAAGACAAATCTCAAAGCCAGACAGACAACAATTCACACGCGCCTTTAATAAATGTGAACACATTCAGATCATTGGTTTACAGAAAAAATTGGCAGCATATCAATCGTTTGCAAATTACTTTTGCGCAATGTAAACACAAACTGTATTACCTACCGTGATCAGCAGGTTTCAAGGGCTGGCAGGATGGCCTAGAGGTGCAAAAACCCACCCCTAAGCTGTCTAACCTGGGTTTGAATCCAGACCCAGCTATAAACTGTCATGCTGCTGTTTCACAAGCAGGGTGATTCATGTGTGCGCCATCCATGCCATCATGATGCTAAATGGATGATATCAGATGGATGCTAAATGGATGTCCCACCTGCCATCATTACTTGGTGGGCGTGAAAGATCCCATGGTGTCCTTTGCAAAGAGCAAAGTAGGCGAGCTATCACTGGCACCCTGAACAAATTCCAAATTTCTGCCATACTAACCTATGGGCCGTATGGAGGGAATTAAATCAGCAGCACAGCCGCACCTTCAGCCAGTGATGCTATCCCACAGCCTTGCTGCATACAAACGAAGAAGCACATTTGAAAATGTATTTGCATTACTTGTTATCATGCGAGTTGGCGTCAATGGAACTTTTAATTAGGCACACTGCAATTATGGTATCTTGTATACTGATTCTGGCACAGCAGGGAGCAAGACTGATATACTCTGTTGGCTTCAAAGATGGGCAAGATAACAAATGACTATTGGCTCAAAGTGTACGTGGTTTAGTTCACAATACCGGATTATGGAAAATGGCAATGAGATTATGGAGAAAATCAGCTTCTGTTGCTCCACAATCAACTGTGGCACAGCGGTGTGTTCAGAAGGAAGTGGTAGCATGTTGAGTCAAAGTGTGTCCAATAGGATGGCTCACAGCAAATACACATGCTTATTGGCTAAACGGCATGGGTTCAATTCTCGACATGACTATAAACTGTCAGATTAGTGTTTCACAAGCAGGGCTTCATGTCAAAAAGTGCATCATCACTTGGAATGACGTTAATCTGCGAACGCTTTTGCGAGCATTGGCTTGTGGACGCTAAAGATCGCAGGGTGTCTTTCACGAAATGTAGGGAATTGGTGCCGGCACCCTGACCAGAATCCTACCCTATTATGCAGGGGGATTGCATCAACGGCACAGATGCACCTAATGCAGCCCCGAGCTGACCAAACTTTAAACATAGGAGGAACTCCACATGGAGAATATGTTATTGTTAACTCTGACATCATGGGGCACATTGTATAGCCGCCATATTGGATTAAAGGAAAAAAAAAATGATCAACTTCTTGAAAGCACTCAACCAAAAAAATTGAAACTTGGCATATGTCATCAACTCCCCATGGTGTATGATGACCATTCCTTTTTTCACCGTGACAATGCATAGGGCCGCCGAAGCAGTTTCCTTGGCTATTGGGAACAATCCTGAATGGGTCGCCACTCCGACGCAGGATACCCGGATGGCTCATTCATCCCAGCAAGCTGGCACTCAATTTGCCAACCCTGGGGAAGATGACAGGCTGAGGCAACCCCCATGGTGTTAATTCAACGATCGACCGGGATTCAAACTCAGGATCCTAGGATCCCAAGCCAGCACCCTAACCGCTAATCCAACACCAGGTTCCCCATGGTGTATATAGGGCGACAACAATGACAATCAGTGAAGTGGTTGAAATGAAATCCTTATCTGAAAAATCTGAAACTTCATATATCTGATCGATAACCTGATGAGTGAAGAATTACATTTATGATGTCATAACCCGTGCCAAGATTAAACAGGTACATGAGCAGCGTGCTCAGCTAACAATGGCGTTTTTGTTCAGAATGAACACGCAAGGCGAGACTATGCACTTCACCGAGTGCCGTTCTAGTTAGGGTACCAAACCTTACCAGGCTTGTAACCTATTGTTTTTCTTCTGTTTATTATTATTCTATATCATTCTCGATCATTATTCCGCCGTTTTAGAAGTTTATTTTCGTGTGAATTCATTTTCTCTGCAACGGCCTCTCCCATTGCCACAAAAATTTAACCAGATATCATTCCCCAAGCTCAGACTTGAGTGCTTATATTGTCAATGTGACGATAGTGCAACGCAGTGATTGCAGCCAGAGTTGTATACAACTGGTAATGAGATCGTTACATCCATGTTGGTTCCCCATGTGGAAACATTCGGCACAACAGAGCATTACATGCCAAGGTCACAATAAAATGGACATGTAATTATTCAGCATTTATCTCTGTCAGAGGTTTGCACCTCATCTGTGTCCCATGATGTCATATAAATAAATCGCATCGACAAGAATCACATACTCTTTTCGGGTAGAATGGGTATATTTTGATGGTTCTTGGGAAGAATACGAGGTAAGTAATGCAGCAACATCTCGTATTGAAATAAACTTCTCATGTACAATGACAGCACAGATGAAGTTAATGGAGTAATGCCTTCTAATCAAGACTTCCTCCTTTGCCTCCATTATAAAGTGGTTGCAGCCCCCAAATCTCAAAGAAATATCAGGACTGAACACAAGACATATCGATCTCATTCGACACAGCCTGGCATCCTGTTTTGCTTGCCAAGATCTGTGCCTGTAGCATACAAAGCTGCTTTCTGACCTCTTCCACTCACGCAGTCAGTCGTCCCCTATTCTCGCATCTCCCAGTGGAAGCTGGCGTTATCCAAGGCAGTGCGTGTTCGGTCCAGTCTTGATCGTCATCTATGCACGACCTCTTCGATGCTCTGGAAAACCCTCTCTTCCTTCTTGCAGACAAGTCCACATCCACATCGTATCGTAAAGTTCACCATCCCACTGATCATCATATTGTAGCTGTGTCACTCTCTGCTGACCTGGAATTTATTAGATGCTGATCACTCTGACAAATGGAACATGTCCTTCAATCCTGGAAAATATCACTGTCACATCCTGCGCTCGGGAAGGATCATCAAACTAACCAACCTACTAATCAAACTAACCAAACTAACTTTCATCGTCAGCCACTGTAAGAGGTTCAGTCTTGAATTTTTCGACCTCACTCTCAGCTATGACTTCTCCTGAACCAACCACACAGCAAAATTGGCTTCCAAAGCCAACCGTAGACCAAGCATTTTCCATCGACCCAAGTCTTTCTTTGGAAAATCAGAGCTACTCAGTATACAAGACCTTTGTCCAGAGCTCAATGGCGAACAACTCTCCCCTATTGGTTGGTGCCCCAGCATTACACCTGTCGCTCCTGGATTCTGTGGACTGTAAAGCTCTCAACATTATAGGAATCTCTCGAGAAGAGGCCCAAGCACAAGGTCTGTTGCTTTCACACATTGCTACCTCAGCTCAGTCCTCTGATGCTCCCCAGCAACCCCAGGATGCAAGCATTCATCCAGCAACCCCATTCTGGTTAAAAAAAACTTCCAAAATCCAAGCTGACTGCATACCACAACTCTTGTTCTTCGCTTCTCCCATCTATGGAACTGCCTTGCCGAGACAATTTCCCCCCCACTCTTCCTTCCAGGGCTCCACTCCCCCCATATCATCCCAGGTCCTGACCCATGATCTTTATCATCCCCATGAATCCTTCCCAGCAAAACCCTCATATGCTGGTTTCAGTGTTCCTCCCCTTCTCTCGCCGTCTTCCTTCCTTTCCTGTTCCTTCATTTCCTTGCTGGATGTGCCCAATTGTTGTCCTGCTACATCACTATCAATGTAACCTTGCTCTTCAATGAGTCTCATGGAGAGAGAGGGGGAGGGGAGAGGTGAGTTAATATGGTGCCCATGTATGCAACTTCATTCTATTAGAAGTACCATACCTATCCAATCCAACATCTAACATGAAGGAAGTACCGATAGAACATGACAACATTTACCTTCAGTGTGCAACGTAGGCAAGATGGCCCATTGATATAACAAGAGGCCAGCGATGACCGCAACTGCGAGCAGCGTATAGGAACGCAAGCAGGTAACAGAAAGCAACCTGCAGTCAAAGAGAGGGCACTTTATCCAAAGCACTTCAAGACTTGGAAAACACTGCAAACTTGTAAAAGTCTCAGCAGGGAAATATTACGGCATTGCCCTTAATCCTGAAAGGTGACCATGAAAAGAAGATTTCCACGATATCAATCATCATCTGTACATTACGTAATGCATGTAAGAATAGTTGTAAAATTATTTTGAACAAGAGGTTTGCATCCTGAAAATGACATGACATCTCAAAAAAAAAAAAAAAAGAGAAAGGAAAGGACGGCATTAAGTAAGTCGAAGTCGAAGGTAGTATAGGGGGGGGGGGGGGGGGTCGAAGTGGGTCCAGGTTTGACCCCCCCCAAAATAGGTATTTGCTTTCTTCTCTGAAACTACACACGATTTTGATGAAATCTTAGTAAACCTTCACCACCCGTGCTGTACCAAAGTTTGTTCACGGCATTAAAAAAAAGAAAAATCTGCCCCTTTGGGTGTCTCTGGGGGGGGGGGGGGGAAGGGAGGTTGCCCCCCCCCCCCCCACAAAAATAGGTATTAGCTTTCTTCTCAGAAACCACACATGCAATTTTGATGAAACTTTACCACAACCTTCATCACCCTTTATGAACCAATGTTTGTTCACGGTATTAGAAAAATTGGGGTCTGAGGAAGTATACTGGGTTGGGGATGTATACGGGGTTGGGGGATGCCGGGGGGGAGGGGGGGCTGGGAGGGGGTTGCCCCCCCAAATAGTTTTTTGTTTGTTTGTTTATTTGTTTAAAATCTTATGATTATGTTAGTTTGATTCTACATGCTGCCCTGTCTCCTACCAACCATTGAGATTGGTTTAAAATACCTTTAGTCAGTGTAAAATACTGTTTATAATGGAGGCACAAATGGTACTTTATAATGAATAGACAAAATATTTCCTTTGGATGTGGGTAAATGTGACAGGCATGACAGATGCACAGATGTAATTACATGTTTAACTTGTGTAGCTGTAATTAAATCCCTGCCCCTTAGTTCCTACACTCCGGGGACCTGGCTGCACACTCCCCATGTAGCTTCCAGAATGGGATAGATATTGTGTTGCTCTTTGGCTCATCATTCACATTGGATATCAAAAGCCAGCTCTAGAAAGGATCAACCCAGAATTTAGACATGTGGAAAAAGCAAAACTAGAGAATCCGCCTCTGTATTTCTCACATTATCTAAGATTAAAGACTTTCAGAACAGTTCTTCCACAATACCTTGGGTACCAAGAGCCACCTTCTTCTGGAGACTTCGGTTCATTCACAATTACTCTAACCATGTTGTGTGGAAAGTATTATTTGTATGCAAAACAACCTTGTCCCAGAATTGAAAGTGCAGGAAGCACTGCAGTCTTTGTAGTTTGTATACTGCAAAGTGCAGTCTTTGTATTTCAAATGACCCAGAAATTGAGACACCCAAAGGGGCAGATTTTTTTTTTAATGTCATCAACAAACTTTGGTATATCATGCGTGGTGAAGGTTGTGGTCAAGTTTTATCGAAATAGTGTGTGTAGTTTCAGAGGAAAAAGCAAATTCCTATTTTGGGAGGTCAAAAAAGCAGTGTCTTGTATACAAATCTTGTATTCAAAAAAAAAACCAAAAAAAAAAACCCTGGATCCACTTCGACCCCGGTAAACCCCCTTAGACCCCGATTTTTTTCAATGCTGTGAACAAACTTTAGTCACAACACAACAAATATAATTTGTGCCAAGTTTGGTCACAATCACTTCAGCGGTTTCAGAGAAGAAGTTGCAAGTGTTGACGGACGGACGACACGCCATCGCATACGCTCCCCTGAACGACGCTCCAGGTGAGCTAAAAATAGTATCCGGATACAGATCTTCACCAAAATTTAATAAATTCGTCCTTCTCATACCCAACCTGTCCACTAAATTTCGTCTGAATCTGTCCACAATTTTTGAGATATCCTGCCCACAAATAAAAACAGACAATTGAAAACACGTGACAGAAATCATTGCCCGGAAAGTTTGCCGATTGGGTGAGTAATTAAACGTGAATCCGCTCACTGCCGCACGCAAAATTCTGCAATCAATGACGAGTACATACTCACCAATTATGGTCGATCCATCACTTCCAACCTTAATCATGTCTCCATCCTTACGACGTCATCTCAAAATGTCTCCACAAAGTCACGCGAATCGTACACGGTAGCTTTTAAGTTGGAAGTTGTTAAGTTCACCGAGGAAAATGGCAGAAATATGGCTGCGCACAAGAAATTTGGTCTAAGCAAGAAACGTACAGCTGTGTTTTAAATAGTGTACCTCCATGATAATAAATATATTTAACGACAATGGCAGTCTTCGACATAACGTCGACTGATATTCCCCTCCGATATGCGTTCCCTCATCAGGGTAAAAGCAAACAAACACAATGGCAAACAGGGTTGGGACATTCTGGCCTATCTTGGCAGTCTGTGATGATGTTAATTCACAGGGGTCCCAGCCACTTTGATTGACAAAATAATAGGAAAAATAGGAATTCTGATCACAAAAAATAGGAGTTTAATAGGAAAAAACTAGGAAGTAATAGCACAGATTTCAGCATTGGAACAACATCGGTAGCTTTATTGCTGCAAGATTTATGCAAATACATGTACATGTATGGGCATGGACACACCCCCAATGAACTTGGGCCCACCCGTCTTAACATCGACAACAAAAACTATGACTTCTTCTTTTTGGCAGCCACCATGGACTCTATCAAAGTCTGCTTTTTCTTCTCCACTTTTCTCTGCGCCTCCCTGGTTTCCACCATACGAGTCTGTGTCTCTTGAATCTTTTTCTGAGCAGACTCAAGCATGGCCTGAGCTACTGCAATTTCAGTCACTAGGGCATTGCCCGTACTATATCTATATCTAAAATTATATCCCCCCCCTCTATTTACATGAAATGGTTTGGTCCAAAGCGAACGGCTTGCGAGTACGGTGACAATCCCCCCCCCCTCTATTTACATGCAATGGTTTGGTCCAAAGCGAACGGCTTCCGGAGTTTGGTAAAGAAATCGCCATCGCGTGCACAAACGCGCAGGAAAGCGAATGAATCGCAAATTCGGTTTTATTAGTTTTAAAACATAGTTTAACGCCAACATAGTTTGCAAACGTGAAATAAATGAATACGCTCTCAAATGTGCCATCCGAGGCAGAGTGTGTCCGCCACGTTCGGCACACGCGATCGTTCGCTGCTCTCTGATTGGTTGAATCGTTTTTTGGACATAGCTCGGTAAGTAATTGTCCGATTAATATGAAACCTTGAAAAGGCACATCCTCGGGTCCCCAGCAATATACCTGGCAAGTTAAAAGTATATCGGACCCGTGGTTGTCGAGAAACAGCGGTCACAGACAAACAGACGTACAAACGTACAAACGTACAGACAGAGATTACTGGAATTATAGATAGATGTCACCTTTCTTAAGCGCCACCTTAAGCTTTTTATTTGCTTGATCAAGCAGACTGTTGCTAACAGTCAGTGACATCTGCTGAGATGACTCTTTTGCTGCCAGAGATTTCTCTGTTTTCTTCAAGTCCTCGCTCTTACGAGACAGCTCCGCTGCCTTCTCTACAGCAATCTTAGCTGTTCTCTCTCTTTCTTCTTTCTCTTGCCTGGTTTTCTCCCTGGCTTTCTGTTCATCTTCCTTGGCTTTTCGTTCTTCTTCAAGTCTCTGCATATAGTGCATGTGAGCAGAACGTCCTAACGAGAGGAGTCCCTTTGTGACTGGGACCATTTCGGGCCGGTCACCATACAATCTCATGCCATCCATTGTTGCACGGAGACCATTGATTGATGCCTCGCTCAGACTAACTCTCTCCTTGGTGACACTTTTCCCACTGATTGAGAACGCGCGTTCCACGTCACTGTTTCCGTGAGACAGTGCAAGGACAATCCTTATCATTTGTCTCACTTGGGGGAATTTACAGTTTCCCGTACAGCCTTTTAAAGCCAACACTTTTCCCCAGTAACTGTCCACTCTCTTCATGCAGACTTCTTCTTCATTCTCCTGTGTTTCCTGGGACCAGTCAGTAGGAATGGCTTCCTCTTGGTACACCTTCCATTCATCTGCAATGCTGTCACTGTCAATATTCCTCTTCAGCTGTCTGGACAGGCTCTTGGCTGATTCAAGAGACCATGCAGCAGTCCTGTTTTGTGGCTGCAGACATCTGGCATTCTTCAGGATTTTGTTTGTCAATGGAAGCTTCTTTTGTAGGTGTACTATGGCTGCCTGGTAGCACTTCCTCATCCCAAGATACATCCTTTCCCTCTCAGAGACTTTCAACTTAGCGATACACCGTCGGGTATCCTCTCCCACACCCATGGATTCATTCTCCAGCTGGTTTGCAACAATGGAAACATCAAGGTTTGAGATGTCTTTCACAGCATCAACTGAAGGAGTCTTCATAATTCTTCTGATCAATTTTTTGAGCAGGTCATGGAGTTTGTCATATAGAATGTGCACAAGTGGTTGCTCTGACTGGAAGAAGGTGAGGAACTCTGCAAATGTTGCTGCCAAGAACTTCAGGAAATGCAGTTGAGCTTTTATTTCCGGTCGCTGTAGTTCTGTTTTGATTCTTTTGTACCTGGGTTTAAACATGTCCTTTGGCTGCTGCTTTGGAAGAAATACCAAGAAATACTCTTTGAGAGATTCCCAGATCTCTATCAGCCGCTCCACTGCAGGTCCCAGTGTCAACCACCTGCACTCGACATGCTTCAAAGGCTTTTTTGGAACAGCACCCAATTTATGCTGAATGTCTTGAAAATCAACAGATCTAGCAGCAGAGCCTTTGAACCACTAGAAAATGTCCACTGCAAGCTCAGTTAGGTTTCCACAGTACTCTGCAAGTCCTTTGGCAAAAGCATTGTGTACTGTATGGAGAGTACATGTCCCTACATCAAGGAGACCAGGGCCCCTGTTGTCGAGAATGGCTTTGTCAATCTGTCTCCACACAGTGGTGCTCACATTAGGCCCATCACTGCCGAGCATGATAATATCCTGAAGCTGCAGTTTCGATTCATCCAAGGCAGAGATTATTTTCCTGGACAAATCTTCTCCAGTTGCATGACCCATGAGGTAAGTTTTGAGGTGAAATACTAATATCTGTTCCTCGGCATCAGACCAATACCGTACACGGATTTCTAGTTGCTTCAAGTTCTGTTTATTGGTGGTTTCATCATACATGAGGCTGAAGCCAGAAGCTGAATTCTTAACATCAGTGACTATCATGTCCTGAAAATAAGGACCTGTGGCTTCGCTAATGAGATATGAAACTTTCGATGAGCTCATTGAGAAACCATCTGGGATAACACCAGGAAACATTGCCTGCAGAAGATCCTTCAAACCGTCACAGGAAGAGTAGCTCAGATTCGAACGAACAACTTTCAATGTCCATAGAAGTTCTGCTTTTGTAATAGTGTGGCGGACACAAAAGCCCACTGGCGTGGTGACATCATTCCACGCACCAAGTGGGCGGTGGCCACGCCCGAGGGGTAGGTGTGGCCTCATGATATACACCGGGCGACCAGCCCGGAGGAGTTCAGTGTTACAGTGTAGTCTTACAATAAAGACGTTTACATGTTACCGCTTGTCCGCTTCCTCCTTGCTCACAAGCAGCGCGCGTAACGCCGCGCTTTACTGGTGACCCTCGACGTTGGATCTGCCGTAGCGATCCTTCCGAACACGACGCCATTGCAATGGCCAACGACAAGGCAATGGCGATTAAACTGCCCGAATTTTGGGAGGCCCAGGCCGAAGTCTGGTTCGTTCAAGCCGAAGCCCAATTTCAGCTTCGGCGCCTCACCAACGACGACCTGCGCTACTGCCATGTCGTCGCCTCCCTCGGGCCCGGCACGGCCGCTCGAGTTGTGTCCGTCCTTCGCCACCCACCGGACGGCCACAAGTACGAGGCACTCAAGCGGCTACTCCTAGCCACGTTCGGCCTCACGGACGACGCACGGGCCGATCGCCTCCTGGATCTCCCCGAGCTCGGTGAGACGCGCCCGTCGGTCCGAATGGACCATATGCTGTCACTGTTGGGCGACGAAGCCCCCGGTTCGCTATTCCGGGCGCTTTTCCGTCGCCAACTTCCAGCGCAGGTTCGCCTCGCGTTGGCCGGGACCGGGCTAACGGAACCCCGAGCATTGGCGGCCGAGGCGGACAAGTACTTCGCCGCTTCGGACACGCGGGCGAGCGTTGGCGTGGCCGTCACGGCCTTCGACGCTGATGTTCCACAGCATCATCTTCTACAGCACGCTGATGTTCCACAGCATCATCTTCTACAGCACGCTGATGTTCCACAGCATCATCTTCTACAGCACGCTGTGGTTCAGCAGCATGCTGATACGCACCTCGTGAACGCCGCCACGCCCCGCCCACCGCCGCGGCGAAAACCGCCACCGCGGGGAAACCCGTCGACTCCACCGGCCTGGCGGAGCCAGCCGCGCTCCTCCAGCTCCACCACCTGGTGCTGGTTCCACGCCAAGTTCGGCCACGAAGCTCGGCGGTGTCATCCGCCGTGCTCCTTCAACGGGTCGGGAAACGCCCGGGCCGGCGCTCAATTGTGGCGATGAGCGCCGGCCGTTCGAGCAGCCTGCTGTTCATAACGGACACCTTCTCCGGGCGCCGTTACCTGTGCGACACGGGAGCACAGGTGAGTGTCATTCCCGCCGGCACGTCAGACAAGCACGCCGCGGGTGGGGGCCCCGCGCTGCTTGCCGCGAACGGGACGCCCATCCGTACGTACGGAAAACGCTGCCTCTCTCTGCGGTTTGGAGGGCAGGTTTTCCGATGGACGTTCGTCACCGCCGACGTGCCCATGGCACTGCTTGGCGCGGACTTCCTGTGCGCTAATGGGCTCCTGGTCGACGTCAAGCGCAGACGGCTTGTCCAGGCCGAGACGTTCAGCTCGCTCGCATGTGCGTTGCCCAGCTCAACGAGCGGCTTGCCAAGCGGCTTGCCGAACGATTCGGTTCCGGCCACGTTGGTCTGTACGCTTCCGGCAGCGGACGCATTCACCCGCCTCCTCGCCGGCTTCCCGGCCCTCACGCGGCCCACCTTCTCGGCGGGGGCCGTCAAGCACGGGGTGGCCCATCACATCCCCACCGTCGGGCCACCGGTCTACGCCCGGGCACGCCGCCTCGAGCCGACGAAGCTGGCGGTGGCAAAAGCGGAGTTCGCTACCCTGGAGCGACTCGGCATCGTTCGGCGCTCAGAGAGCGCTTGGGCGTCGCCGCTGCACATCGTGCCGAAGCCCGGCGGGGGATGGCGACCGTGCGGGGACTATCGCCGTCTCAATGACGCCACGACTCCCGACCGCTACCCCGTCCCCCACATTCAGGACTTTTCCGCCCGTTTGGCGGGCAGGTCCTTCTTCTCGAAGGTGGACCTCATACGCGGCTACCATCAGGTCCCCGTCAGGCCGGAGGACGTCCCGAAGACGGCGGTCATCACGCATGCCCTTCGGTCTGAAGAATGCGGCTCAGGCGTTCCAGCGACTGATGGACAGCGTCCTGCGCGACTTGGATTTTGTCTACGTCTACCTGGACGATATCCTCGTCGCCAGCGCGTCCCGCGAAGAGCACCTACGCCACCTCCGCACGCTCTTCGAACGCCTGGGCCAGCATGGCCTGATAGTGAACCCCGCAAAGTGCCGGTTCGGCGCCGCCACAATCGATTTTCTGGGGCACCGTGTCACCAGGCACGGAGCCGTCCCCCTGCCGGCCAAGGTGGAGGCGGTGAAGGGGTTTCCGCGCCCCCGCACGATCAGAGGGCTGCAGGAGTTCCTGGGCATGGTGAACTTTTACCATTGGTTCCTGCCCCGTATCGCCCAGCTCCTGCGCCCCCTGCACGAAGCTCTCCGAGGTAAGCCGGGCAAAGGCGACGTTACCTGGACCGAGCAGATGGACACGGCGTTCACGGGCGCGAAGCTCGCCTTGGCTAACGCCACCATGCTCGCGCACCCGGCGCCCGATGCACCGATCGCCCTCACCACCGATGCCTCGGACTACGCGGTGGGCGCGGTGCACGAGCAATGGGTGCGTGGAGCTTGGCAACCGCTGGCGTTCTTTAGCCGGCAGCTTCGCCTGCCCGAACGCCGTTACAGTACCTTCGACCGCGAGTTGCTCGGACTTCACTTGGCGGTCAGGCACTTCCGCCATCTGCTCGAGGGCCGGGCGTTCACTGCCTTCGTCGACCACAAGCCGCTGATCTTCGCGATGGGCAAGGTCACCGAGCCGTGGTCGGCCCGGCAGCAGCGTCACCTCTCGGCCGTGTCCGAGTACACGACGGACATCCAGCACGTCGCGGGGAAGGACAACCCGGTTGCGGATTGCCTTTCCCGGGCCGTCGCCCACGCAGTCCACCTCGGCATCGACTATGCCCGGATGGCAGCGGACCAGGCCGCTGACCCCGACGTCCAGGCCTTGCGGACCGCCGTCACGGGCCTCCGCGTCACCGAGGTGCCGTTCGACGGCGCGGGCGCGGCCCTCTTGTGCGACGTCTCCCTCGGGCGTCCTCGCCCCATTGTGCCCGTGGGCTGGCAGCGCCAGGTGTTTGACGCCATCCACGGCCTGTCCCACCCGGGCGCGAGGGCCTCCCAAAGGCTGATCGCCGACAAGTTCGTCTGGCATGGCCTCCGGAAGGCCGTCCGCGGCTGGGCCAGGACATGCCTCGCGTGCCAGCGCGCCAAGGTGCACCGGCACACCCAGGCCCCGTTGGCCCCGTTCACGGTGCCGGAACGCCGGTTTGACCACGTCCACGTGGACCTGGTGGGACCTCTGCCCCCCTCGCGGGGTTTCACCCACGTCCTCACCATGGTGGACCGCACCACCCGGTGGCCGGAGGCCGTGCCCTTGGCGTCGACAACGGCGGCCGATGTCGCGCAGGCTTTCATCGCCACCTGGGTCGCCCGGTTCGGCGCCCCCTCAGACATCTCATCCGACCGCGGCCCCCAGTTCACCTCGGAGCTCTGGGGGGCGGTTGCGCAGGGGCTCGGGGTCCGGCTGCACCGAACCACGGCCTACCACCCCCAGGCTAACGGCCTGTGTGAGCGATTTCACCGCTCATTGAAGGCCGCGCTCCGGGCCACCCTCCGCGACGGCGGCTGGGTCGACAGGCTCCCCTGGGTCCTGCTGGGCCTCCGGACGGCGCCCAAGGAGGACCTGCGCGCATCCGCGGCGGAGTTGGTCTTCGGGCAACCGCTGCGGGTGCCGGGCGAGTTCCTCCCTGACTCCACGGCACCATGGTCCGCGGCACAGCAGCGCTCCGCTCTGCAAGAGACCGCCCAGAGGTTCGCCCCGGTGCCAACGGCATGCCACGGGCACCCACCGACGCACGTCGCCCCGGAGCTTCGCACGGCGGAGTACGTCTTCGTCCGCCACGATGCCCATCGGACACCACTGCGGCCCCCGTATGACGGGCCTTTCCGCGTGCTGGAGACCGGGGCGAAGCACTTCACCCTGGACATCGGCGGTACTCCTGACCGCGTTTCGGTAGACCGCCTCAAGCCGGCCCACCTCGATGTGGACCATCCACCGCCAGTGGCCCGACCCCCACGTCGGGGCCGCCCTCCTGCGGGCAGACCCCCGGCACCGCCCAGCCCCGCCGCCACGGCGCCCCCCGGTCCTGCACCCATCCCAGGGGCAGCCAGGGGCATCCCACCTGGTATCCCTGCACCCCGGACGCCGCCGATCGCCAGGGGGCGCTTCGGCCGGGTCATTCGACTGCCCCACAAACTGGCCCTCCAGGTGCGCGGGAATTCTGGGGGGGCGCGTGTGGCGGACACAAAAGCCCACTGGCGTGGTGACATCATTCCACGCACCAAGTGGGCGGTGGCCACGCCCGAGGGGTAGGCGTGGCCTCATGATATACACCGGGCGACCAGCCCGGAGGAGTTCAGTGTTACAGTGTAGTCTTACAATAAAGACGTTTACATGTTACCGCTTGTCCGCTTCCTCCTTGCTCACAAGCAGCGCGCGTAACGCCGCGCTTTAATAGCGTCTTTTTTGGACATACAGACTAAAGCTGCACGACTTGGCTCATCTGTAGAAGCTGACCCTGATGCTGAAGCAGATGAAGTTGATGGTTGAACGAATGTCAGCAACGTCTGTGACCCACCCAGCAGTTCCTTCGCACGCTTCAGGTGCCCTTTGTTTTGGGCATGTTGTGTCAGTTGTTTCACACCCTGATTGTCACACCTCACTTCCGAATGGCACAACGAGCAGTAAGCTGAGAACACTGAGGACTTGCTCGGCTGACACCAGTCAGAAAGCCTACATCCATGTCCACTTTTCAACCACTCTGGGTTAAATTTAGTTCTCCCACCAGGCATTATACTGCTGGGAGTATACCTGTCAAAAAGAAAACAAATATGAGATAAGATTAAATGAATTAGCATAGAAAATCCTAACCTGTTAACGCATGAAGTGGAAAGAACTGTGAACCAAACAGTTTTTTTTTTCAAAACTGAAACACAAGTTAGTAAAATAATGAGAACAAACAAAGTAATTTAAAGGCAAATCAACAAATTTCTTACTGGTCCGCAGATTATACCTGAAACAAGAAAGATGATAAATAACATGTCCTAACATGTTTACCACCCGATAATTGCATTTTCTCCACTGCTGAATAGCTTGAACACTAATCTGAGTTCAAGCTAAGCGATGACAATTCAATTATGTATCTTTGGTATTGTTGTTGTACTATCTTCAGAAGATTATGAAACAACAAGACTTTAACAGTCTTTATTGTTTTTTGTTTGTTTGTTTTTTTATTGTCCTACATTGCTTGCATTACCTATTGTGCAGCATTGCGTATGTAAATTTTAATTCTACTGTAATTTTGTTAAAAGCTGAATATGCAACTACCACACGAAAGTATACAGAATTAAGTTGTAATCCCTATTTTGTGTCGTGGTCCTTCTTTATTATCTGCAATTAAATGATGAAATGTGTGAATTGTCGATTGAATTAGTTCTTTGCCAAATACTATTAGTTTTAGGCAAAATACAATCTCATTGTAATAAGCGAAAGATTGAGTTAAACATGTAGTATCAAATGTCAATGTTTAGCAAATTAGTAGAAAAGTTCAATTTCAGGTAGAATCTTTAGGGAAAGGTTGTTAGTAATAACTGAATAACCGCAAAGTTCACAGTTGGTTTTGTTACTCTAAGTAAAGTACAAACCTTAAAAATTGAGCTCAGCTGAACTTTTGAAATAAGACAAAGGACAATGATAATGGTCAAGGTATCATTCAGTCATTCTTCACAAAGTATATGAGATAATCCAAGAGAAATGCGTGATAAACATAGTTATATTATTTTCATCTCATTTTATCTCTATTATAATAGCCGTAGATGATTCTGTCTGTCTGTCTGTCTGTTGGGCGTCTGTCCGGGGTGTGGCTTACTCGGTTTGCAGAGTAGCTCCACCCATTCTGGGAGAGCCTTCGCTTCATATAAACAAATATCCACCATTTTATTAACTCGCATAGCTTTGAGGCCTGTTTTGTAGGCCCGTGGTGTCTTGCTCTCTCTCCCAGTTTTATTTCAAATCAAATTCGATATATCATTTCATTTTTCACAGTCGCTAACATAGTTTTAGACTCGGTTGAAAAAAAACGGGAAGAAAATCCGATGAAAGTTGCCCTTTATAGAACGAAATGAATTCTCAAACGCCTGTAACTTCAAGGCCATTGAGTCTCTCTCACACCTTTATCTCCAATCTAACTCACCATATGATTTCATTTTTATCGATGGTTTTGGACTTGGTGTCAGCAACGCGGGAAAATGCAGAGATATATTTTTTTAAATATACCATACACCGCCCACCGCCAACAACCGCCCAATATGTATCATACACCGCCCAACATGTATCATACACCGCCCAACATGACAGACGGCAACATGTCGACATTATCGCTTTTTCTTTAAACCGAGTGAACCGAGCCGAACCGAATAAACCGAGTGAATTCACCGTTTACTTTTGATGACAGTCGTCACAAAACGACATATATTTCTTCGTTTTTATTTCATTCAACATTATTAGCCGGAAGTAAAATATGGTTCAGGAAATCTTCTTCGAATATTCCGCCACCATATCACCGCCCAACAGCCAACAGTTATCATACACCGCCCAACATGACACAGACATCAACATGTCGACATTATCGCTTTTTCTTTAAACCGAGTGAACCGAGCCGAACCGAATACACCGAGTGAATTCACCGAGCGAATTTCATCCAATTCCACCGAGTTTTATGAAACCGAGAGATATTTCTTCGTTTTTATTTTATTAGTTACCAGCAGAAGTACCCAGCGTTGCCGGGCGGGGGAGGGGGGAAGGGCACGTACACTTTAAACATGTATATACATGTGGGATGTGGGATATATACATGTGGGACATGTGTACGTGTGTGTGTACGTGTGTGTGTGTGCGTGCGTGTGTGCACGTGCATATGTGTGTGTGTGTGTGTATATATGTGTGTGTATGTGTATGTAGGCTAACCCCCGCTCTAGCAGGGAAAATGGCCTTAAAATGCATATTGTTGTTGTATGTGTATATATATATGTCTCTGTGTGTGTGTGTATATGTGTCTGTACGTGTGTGTGTGTGTGTCTGTTTTTGTGTATGTGTATATATGTGTGTGTGTGTGTGTGTGTGTGTGTGTGTGTGTGTGGAGATGTATATATGTGTATAATGTGCATATATGTGTATATGTGGATACATATGTGTATACATATTTGCATATGTGCATATGTGTATATGTGTCTGTACGTGTGTGTGTGTGTGTGTGTGTGTGTGTGTGTGTGTGTGCATGTGTGTCGATGTACGTGTGTGTATGTGTATATGTGTGTGGGTGTATATGTGTGTGTGTGTGTGTGTGTGTGTGTGTGTGTGTGTGTGTGTGTGTGTGTGTGTGTGTGTGTATATGTAAACATGGGCCGGTGTGTGTGTAAAGTGTGAGGAGGTATTGGAGAGGAAAATGCAGAGATATATACTATTTTTAAATCGCACCATGATGATAAACGAAAATACACCGCCTAAAATAAGAGTCGACATATATTTAAAATTCGTCACACACATCCATGCCCGTGGGATTCCCACGGGTGGGAATCCCACGGGCATGGATGTGTGTGACATTTCGTCATATTGAGTTAGATGCTGCGCCTGCACATTCAGTTATATAAAATGGTTACTGGCAATTGATCACATCCACAAACGATGTAATCCACACAATTTATGTACTTTACATAACGTTAATAGGAATACATGCCCGTGTAGATGGGAATGACATATAATTCACCGAAAACGTTTAAGCAACCGCATAATATTACGGTGATGTTTAACTCTGAGTGAGAATAGTTATAAATTTTAAAAACTTTCTTCTGATATTTGTGATTTATTTCAAACAAACTGTATTTCCCATCTACACGGGTATGTATTCCTATTAACGTTATGTAAAGTACATAAATTGTGTGGATTACATCATTTG
Source organism: Myxine glutinosa (assembly GCF_964187855.1). Classification (NCBI taxonomy): domain Eukaryota; kingdom Metazoa; phylum Chordata; class Myxini; order Myxiniformes; family Myxinidae; genus Myxine; species Myxine glutinosa. Next base: position 84,325,519 of record NC_136272.1, on the reverse strand, counting down.
TGGATGTGATCAATTGCCAGTAACCATTTTATATAACTGAATGTGCAGGTGCAGCATCTAACTCAATATGTCGAAATGTCACACACATCCATGCCCGTGGGATTCCCATGGGTGACCCCGCTAGTCTTTTATAATTCTGTTACTGAATAGCATGAAGCACGAATCATAAAGGTAAAACAATTGTTTGGAAGGATATACTTAATATTAGGACAAAGTCAAAAATAACAATAACATAATATACATAAGATATACATATCATTTCCAGTCGAGATCAATAACAACACGTACTTTACACCATGGTGTAAACGACATGCCTCCACTTCGTACAGTATTTATTTGTAACGTCATCACTGCATACTCAATTTTTCCTCAACACTGCACTTTGTTGAGTCCTCAAAAATGCACTCACCACTTGTGAAATCGATCGAACAAACGGTTTTCGAGAAAAAGACAAAGAGACATATGTTCTTCGGGGATTTGAGCTTAAAGTCGTTTTGGAAATTTGTCTTGCGATTATGGACCCAGAAAGCAATTCCATGGCTGACGATTGGTATAGGAATGTCTGTTCTGACGCTTAGATACAGAAATTCTACTAATTAATATATCAATTTAAATTTTGGAACATTGAGGGTTAAAAAATAGGAAAAATAGGAATTTCCACCAAAAAATAGGAGATTTATAGGATCCTATTAAAAAGTAGGAATAAATAGGAAAAATAGGAGGGCTGGGACCCCTGAATTCACCCCCAGATCCACTTTTATTGAAATACCGACTTCTCTCCTGAGAGTTCCAGCAGAGTCCATGTGTTTTATACCTCTCCCTCCCCCCAGGCTTCCCATGCCTCCTCCCCCCAAGCCCTCTCCCTCTCACATATCTTCCGATGTCCCTGTTCTCTGCTGTTGTACTTGTGTGCTTCCCTCTCTCTCCCCATCTTGTCTCCCGCTCCCTTTATTGTATGTTTTGTGATTGATGTTAGCTCTTACACGAGCCTCGATCTTGTATCCAAAAAGAAAAAAAGAAAATGTCGTTTGAGGTGCGATGGGGAGGGGAGAGAGGGGAAGCATACAACAGAGACAGCCTTTACAAGGTGCCACCATGACTGAGCAAGGAGATTGGTTGAAAGGTTTGAATGATGATGTGTTTCTGGCTTGCCGAAGGTTAGATACACTTGTTGCAAGCCTTGAGTGACCTAAAGTTGCCCTCAGTTGTGTTAGCCTTCCATTTTGAGAAAGCAAGCTGCTTGACCACAACTGCCTTTTGCTGAAGGATTCAGTGTACTAGAGCCGAGAGAATGGATAGTGTAGAGGTGCAGACGAGATAGGACAGATAAACCCATGATTGAGGGTAGGATATTGTAAAAGCATTCTCAGATTGAATAAGCTAGTGTGGCTCGGCTTGCTACGCTCACCTCATCACACATCTGCGCAGAGCCACGGGCTTGTTTTAACTGAGGATAATGACCTGACTGAACTGGAGTTGCTGTGTTGTCATGATTTACACCAATCATAATACCAACATTTCTTTTGTACACATTTATCTGTAATATTATTTATTTGTAATTTATTTTAATCTTACAAAGGTTCGAGGTCGGCAAATTGAGTACCAGTTCACTGGTAATTCCCTGTGTGTCACAAGGGGTGACTAACAGGGTTGGCGGCAGGAAGGGCATCCGGCCATAAAACATTGCTTCAAAAAGGGGACCACGGTGCCTGAAAAAAGCCAACCCCTGCTCTGCAGGAAAAGCGGCCTCTAAAGGTGGTTCTTACAAAGGTCCAAGTGATCTAAAGCTCTAAAGACTAAATGGTCATGGGTCCAACAGTACGTAATTAATAGACAGACAAACAGCAAATGATTAACAGATATATAGTCACATGGCTACACGGACCATGTTTTTCGGTTTTACATACAATTGAAGAAGACGTTTTGGTCACAAATATACATACATACATACATACATACATACATACATACATACATACATACACTACCGGTCAAAAGTTTTAGAACACCTCAATTTTTCCACTTTTTATTGAAATGTACGCACTTTTAATGTCTCAATGTACTCTGAAATTAAGCATAGAACAAATAAACAATTGGAGATAAAAAAGAAATCATAGAATCATTTTGTTTAACAAAATGTAATTTAAATTTTTGACTCAGCAAAGTCGCCACCTTTTGCAGATATAACCGCCGAACACACTCGTGGCATTCTTTCTACAATGGAAATCAAATATTGTTCGGGAAGTTCTTCCCAACACTGTTGCAGAAGTTCCCACAAATGTGTTGCACTTGTAGGTTGCTTTGCTTTCACCCTTCTGTCCAGTTCATCCCAAACCAGCTCGATGGGGTTTAAGTCTGGAGACTGTGCTGGTCATTCCATGATTTGAAGCCAACTGTCTTGTTCTTTTCCTCGAAGGTAGTTTTGACATAGCCTGGAGGTGTGTTTAGGGTCATTATCTTGCTGTGGGATGAACCCCTGACCAACTAGGTGTATACCAGAGGGTATTGCATGGCACTGCAAAATGCTGTAGTAGCCCTTTTGGTTCAGGGTGCCAATCACTCTGCAAGTCGCCGACTCTGGATCCAGCAAAAGAGCCCCAGACCATCACGCTTCCTCCTCCATGTTTGACAGTTGGTGTCACACACTGAGGAACCATCCTTTCGCCTACTCGACGGCGTACAAAAACCCTGCGTGATGAACCAAATATATCAAATTTTGATTCAAAGGTCCATAAGACCTTCTTCCAGTCTTCAGTAGTCCACTGGCGGTGCTTCATGGCCCAGGCAAGCCTCTTTTTCTTATTTTGCCATCTTAGCAATGGCTTTCTTACTGCCACTCGACCTGTCAAACCTGCAGCTCGAAGTCTTCTCTTCACAGATGAAACTGAGACTTGCTTGCTTCGACCAGTGTTAAGCTGTGCTTGAAGCTGTTGTCCTGTGAGCCGCCTATCACGCAAGCTGTTGACTCTCAGAAACTTGTCTTCTGATTCTGTTGTGTCTTTGGGTCTGCCAGACCTCTTCCTGTCAGAGTTTCCTCCAGTTTCCAATATACTACTTCCTGCAGTGCAATATTGTCCAAATAATGCTCCAGAGGGTGTAATAACAGTCTGTTCAAATACTGCTTTTATACAGACAGGGGGTTTGTTATCAAGTTATCAGCAGAGGTTGACACCTGTAGGAATTGTATGCATCAACTTTCAAGGCTTAATTTACTTACATTGCTGCAGAACAGCTGTAAGTTGTTAACCCATTACTTGTTCCCTGAAGAAAGCCTTTTTTTTTTTTTTTTTACAATATAACTGTGCAATTTACATTATTTTCCCGTTTTTGCGAACCCAAACTTTTTTTTTTAACCTCGTGCAGTTTACTGCTTACCTTTGTGCCATTTCAGGTTATTCACTGGACATTAAACTGCATAAATTTCCATAAAAACTGGTAAAATTGAGGTGTTCTAAAACTTTTGACCGGTAGTGTACATAAGGGGTGTTGCAAAGCATTTTACCTCCCCCCCCCCCCCCCCCCCCGAGGCATGCTTCCTTTGAACCACCTTTAGAGGCCATTTTCCCCTGCAAAGCAGGGGTTGGCCTTTTTCGTACACCGTGATCCCCTTTTTGAAGCAATGCTTTATTGCTGGATGCCTTTCCTGCCACCAATCCTGTTAGTCACCCCTTGTGACACACAGGGAATTACGAGTGAACTGGTACTCAATTTGCCGACCTCTGAAGGATGACAGGCTGAGTCAACCCCCCTGGCATTAATTCAGCGATTGACCGCGATTCGAACCCAGGATCCTAGGATCCCAATGCACGTTAAAATAGCCGAGAATAGAATAACACTAAGTCAGGTTCAGTATAATATTTAGTGATGGGCTATTTTAACGTGCATTAAAGGAAGCATGCCTCGGGGGAAAAGAAGGTAAAATGTTTTGCAACACCCCTTACATGCTTACTCCGTTAAATGATGAAGATATCAGATTCTGTGGAAATAGCAGCTCATTCTTTTTGAGATTTTTAGTCACTGCATGACAGCCTGTGCCCCAACCATATTCTGCAGCATCGAGGTTGCTCCCTCATAATAGTGAAAGATGTGGGACTTTACAACATAGTCAGAGGAGCCAGGAAGAGCAGAGGAATACGAGAGGTTGGATACAAAGTTAGTTATTACTGTCATGAGTGAGGATGTACAAGCTGCACAAATCCAGGTTGGGAATGTGACAGATTGGGTCAGACAGTCTCAGAAAGTCTTTGCTGCAATGCCATGGCTTGTTGTTTCAGAACTCACACACAAGCAGCGAGCAACGAGCATGGAAGTTGAAATCGCTGCAGATGAGGAATAGAACAGAGTTGGGATTGATGGTACGAAGACTCATCATTTTGTGGACGGCACACTTTACTGACCAAGACTCTTGGTGACGGGAGAGGGAGGCGGGAGGAGGGGGAGGCGGGACTCCTGGCGGCGGGACTCATGGCGACGGGAGGGAGAGGCGGGACTCATGGCGACGGGAGGGAGAGGCGGGACTCATGGCGACGGGAGGGAGAGGCGGGACTCATGGCGACGGGAGGGAGAGGCGGGACTCATGGCGACGGGAGGGAGAGGCGGGACTCATGGCGACGGGAGGGAGAGGCGGGACTCATGGCGACGGGAGGGAGAGGCGGGACTCATGGCGACGGGAGGGGGAGGGGGAGGCGGGACTCATGGCGACGGG